>NC_041401.2:62721198-62941198 GCF_900747795.2 Erpetoichthys calabaricus | reverse complement strand
TATATGTTTAATATCAAAACCAGAAGACAAAAAGAAAGTTAATTTATGAAACTGAATATAAAAATGATAAAGACACATGTCATTAGCCCTTGCTTAGCTGTAGAGCTACATCTTCAGTTTAACACAAGAATCCCTGAAGCCTACAAAAAAACTCGTAATCCCAGCCCACTTTAAATTCCTTTGCACCTCTCCATCAGCATATTTTGTTTTGTAAATGTGTCGATTAGCACAAGCAGCCTGCTATCCCAACCCCCTGCCCCGACAGAGCTGAGGTCAGTCGCAAAATTCTCACTGTACTCTGCGTTATGGTGCATGATACTGAAAATGCAGTACAGGCAAAATTGGAAAAAAAAACATGTTCAAATGACAACTTATATTCAAATGGCATAGCTTTTTAAATGGTGATGTTGTCATGTATGAATGTGTGTTTGCGTGTGCGGAGAGAGGCAGAGACAGATTCAGTCTCATTCAAGTAGTTACCGAAGTATAAAATAAACACTTTTGCAAAGGTATAACGAAACAAGAATGCTTTTATTCAATAATAAAACTGAATAATAAGAGATTCAACTGACAACATGATACCAAGAAGACATGATTCACCAGCGTTTGTGTGTCTGCTTATAAAAGCGATATCTTTTACAGGTAGCAAAACTTTACACCGGCTGTTACAGACTGAAATCAAAGGCTCCTTCTTTTTGGGCGCATGCACCATCAGCATGGCACTGCCAGATCTAAACACTATCGTCGTGAATTGCTCACATACTGAAGTGACTTTAGAGGCATATGGAAGTTCCATTTTACTTATGGTGCCAAGCAGAGTTGTGTCGCAGTGCAGCAGTCTATTAGCCAGCGAAATCGCTGTGAAGAAGCTGTCTGTTGTTACGGTTCTCCCTTTGTTCAGAAACAACTGCATAAGCTTTATGACTACGGACTCGGAAAGTCTTTGCCCTGAGTTGTAACTCAAAACACAAACTCTCAACAAAATGTTGCCAGATGTCCGAGATCGCAGGAAATCTGTCGTTTTCACATATTCTGCACGGGTGTCTTTGTTGTCAAACCGCAAAAGCCGCATGGTAGTCTGATGGCGGTCACGGGACATCGTATCTTTGATTGCCGGTGCAGCAAATAGTTCTGAGCAGGCATCAAGCTCAGCACCAACTGTGGACATTGCTGCTCTTATGAAAAAATGGAGATAAATGCCATCAACTCAGAGAGGGAGAGGCAAGTTCGTTGTACCACATGAATGTCACTGACAGAATAAAATTAAATAATAAAAAAACAAGTGCTAACTTTTGTCACAGACTCAGATCAAATGTACATTTTTATTATATTATAGTAATAATAATAGCAGCTCACTACTCAAAATACGGAGCGCCTGGCCTCAAACCTGGAACCTTCGGGTTATAAGGCAGCAGTTCTTACCTGTACACTATTCAAGAATACATATCAACTTCCTGTCAATTGACATTTGAGCTTGGGTTTTTAACACATTGACAGCAACATGTAAATCGAATGATTTTTTTTCTTTGGTTATATTCTTCAATAAAAGTGCACATGTTAGTCTTCACACATTATACACTTCATGTCATTATTAGTATGGAAAAAGTTCCTGCTTTAGGTATGTGTTCAGCATTTCTTGCCACGCTACACTTACACAGATCATTGTAGACACGGGACACACATGAAATGTGTGTATTCCAAATAGCGATATATTATTTACACTATATAACTCCAGGCACCACACTGCCAGATAAACACACTAGAGCTCTGAGAATATTGCGACGGAGCTTCGGTGAGGGGGATGGGATAGCAGGCTACTTGCTGCTTGTGCTGATCGACACATTTGCAAAACAAAAGACGCTGATGGAGAGGTGCAAAGAAATTTAAGGTGACCTAGGATTAGTAGTTTTTTCAGGCTTCTAGTGTTAAGGAATGCTGTTAAGCATCACAAAACTTTCAATTCACTTGACCCTGTTATGAATGCAAACAGGTTTTAAATATTGCAAAAGTGTTACCTTAAAAAGGAACACATAAACCTTTAGTTACAATCTTCATGTAAAACTTTAGATCTTTGTTGTTCTAGTAATATTAAAATAAAAAAAATGTTTTCAGTTACAAACCAATACTGGTTGAATTATTTCAATCCCTAATGTCCTTCTCTTTTTAGCCATTTGTTCTGGCACTCACTCACCTCCTTGGTGTCAACTTCTTGCATGACTTGGCCTATGAATTACTATGGTTATTACTGTTAACCCCGAGTCACACTCGGGGTGATGTTTAATGATCCGCTTTACAGTGTAATATCTGAATAACTCTCTGGACTTCATTCTGCTGCCATCTAGTGGATGAAATAACATTATGCTGAAAAAATCATGAATATTTCTATAGGTTTTGCCACTTTAAGGTAACTTATCAATATTCATGACTGAAGCAGAATCTTCGACCAAAACACAATGGTGTGTAAGCGAGAAATTGTAAAGCCAAGTCACCATGATGCAAGTAGCTTCATGGCAAAAAAAACAAAAATGATTGCAATCAAGTAGAAGGACAAGAAAGACGTTAGCCCTCTAAGCGCTGTTCATAATGCAGGAAATGTCAATGTTTGTTTCAGCGGAAATGTGGTGACCACTATACCTTGCACTGCGGTACACTACAATAACACAATGGGCATATCATTCATGTAGTACTACCCTCTCACGCTGAAGCAACTGAAAAAATATTATTATAAAAGTGAGCAAAGTAACATGCATGTACTGTCCAGATTGCAACGTCAAACTTTGCGTTGGTAACTGTTTCAAAATATGTCAACACGAAATACTGTATGTGTACTAAATCTGCATCAGTACATCAGTGGACACTAGACATGCCTTTCCTAATGTATTTATATTGACATTTTATTATTTACATGTTTCTGTTATATAATAGCATTTTCCTTGTTGAAAAAAAATCAACATTTTTGACTTGTTCTTCCAGGGGTATACATACATTAAGAAGTCTACATTTTGTGTCAGATAGAAAGTGTGTATCTTATTTTAAATGCAATTGACCGTACTGTGGAGACTGGCCCGGACACAGACAGGCAGACACGCTCATGTCACCCAACACATGTTTATTTACACAATTATTTACAATTTTCAAGTGCCCACAACCCCATGGTCCTGGCCTCTCAATAATGCCTTCTCGCTCTTCAGGCCGCCTCCTTGTCTTCCTCCCGACATCATCCGACTTCCTCCCGACTCTTGTGTATGACTGGAGGGAGGTGGCCCCTTTTATACACATGTGCTCCGGGTGCTCCCCGGCAATCTTCCACCGCCACTCCCCAGTGTGGCGGAAGTGTCGGCTGCGTACCCGGAAGCACTCTGGGTGTTCCCTCTTTTCTTCCCCCCAGCACTTCCAGGTGTGGCAGAAGTGCTGGGGTCCAGGGTCCCCAAGGCATCGGGGCGCCCCCTGGCGGTGGCCATGGGCCCCTACAGGGTAGAGCTTCCAAGCTCTGTACCCGTGGCCCCCAATACAACCAGGGCGAACGCCCCCTCGCGGTCTGGAGAAGGAAAGGCTGGGCGTGAGCCCTGTCCGGGTGCCACAGTACCTTCCAGTGACGTCAAGATGCTGATATATGACTTTGTAAAGGGGAGGGAAGGAATGTGTCCTCTTTTTCTGTCGGTCATTGTTTTTCTACTTTTCTAGCTGAGAGCGTAATCACATAAGGTTTCAGGTGAAGTATACTTTTCTCTTATACACTAATGCAATCCTGAGGCGGGAGGCTAATAATACTATCTGGTTGCCTGTCTGCCTGAGGCATTGTTTGGTTACCATCGAAGATAAATGGATTCTTTCTTTGGTATTTAGTATAAAATAAATAGACTTGGAATTGAAGGCTTTGAATGCAATTTTACATTTAATAGGGGCAGCAGTTCTTGGACTCCGACACTGCAATTTGGAAATAGAAATGGAACACCAAAAATTGTATGTTTTTATCAGTGATTGTATATTTATGTTGCGGGTATTTGAACTTTTCTTCTTTATGTATTACTATATACTGTTTTGTATTGTTGTTCTTCTGCATTCTTATTATTACTTTCAGATGTATTTGTTTATTTTCTGGTTCTCCAGTTCTTAATGTGAAGTTCACAGACGATTGCAAATTAAATTAGTGACAAGGAACACTGTTGTCAGTTCCACATTCTGAAAGGAAATAATTATAATTTATATTGTTTAGAAAAGCTGAACCTTCAGGTCTGGAGTATAATAATCCAATGCATCTACTTATATTTGATCCAAATCTGAATTTGCATAATGTACTGAACAAATAATCACATTTAATAAGGGTTTTTCATTATCCAAAAATAGCAAGACAACAGGTATCTCTGTTGCTCAATGAACATTAATTAAAAAAAATAGCAATGTTATTTTTTTTAAAGGGCGCCATGGTGGTGCAGTGGTAGCGCTGCTGCCTCGCAGTTAGGAGACCCGGGTTCACTTTCCGGGTTCTCCCTGTGTCTGCGTGGGTTTTCTCCGGGCGCTCCGGTTTCTTCCCACATTACAAAGACATGAAGTTTAGGTGGACTGGCGATTCTAAATTGGCCCTAGTGTGTGCTTGATGTGTGGATGTGTTTGTGTGTGTCCTGTGGTGGGTTGGCACCCTGCCCAGGATTGGTTCTTGCCTTGTGCCCTGTGTTGGCTGGGATTGGCTCCAGCAGACCCCCGTGACCCTGTGTTTGGATTCAGCGGGTTGGAAAATGGATGGATGGATGGATTTTTTTTTAAAATGTTAAAAATGGTAGCTGGTCACAATAGTCAATTGCACAGGCACAATTCATTTCATGCCTTTCACCCTTGTTAAAATGCTAGTATAGAAAAAGCAACTGCTCATCACCTGTACTTGGGATGTCAGGTTCTGACACTTCTCCTGGTGCAGGCAACACAGAAATACTTCTGCATATATTAATTACAGTAAATAAACAATCGCTTATGTTTTGCTCCCTACCCTCCCATTTGCACCATTCATCCATTCCTTTTCAGAACTGGCTTATTATAATTCAAGATGTTTTGGAACCAGAGCCTATCGTGGCATACTTATGCTGACACCGACACTTACTCATACCATCTCTGGGTCAATTTAGAATGTATTCCTGACAATACATGATTTTTGCTAATTGTGAAATATTTTTGAACAATGAAATCTAATTTTCATCTGTTATTACTCCCTTCACATAATTTTCTGCAGCAAATTATTTTAATAAGTATGCTGTCCTTGGAGTAATCCATACAATATGTGTTTGCTTATAATTGCTTCATTGAGGTGAACCCTAATGGCACTGCATTGTCCCAGGGGACAAGCTTTGACACAATTCTCTATCCATTTAATAATCAAACAAAATAGGGTAAAATCTTATGAAAGATTTGCATAAAAATGGCCATTTCTGTTTTACAATGCCAATTATTTTTCCATTTTCTGATTATTCGTCATACTTAAATAATTTTATCCTTATTGACTCTGATTTTTTGTCAGCCCATTAATACACTCTACAACAGATTGAAGTTAGATAGACAGAGTATGAGGCTGTTGTAGGGGAATTAATTCAAACAAGCCTCATTTTATTGGAAAACTGTGATAACAAAAGTATTTATTTAAGTATTTATCATCTTTAATATGACTACAAGTAGTTTAACTCATTTTCATGGCTACTAGTGAACTACTTGGGCTATTTGGCCTATGATCATAGTAAGGAAATTATCACCTTATTCATATTAATAATGCATTTATATAAGTAATGACAAGTAATGGCACCAGATATTATGTTATTTATTGTGTTTTTGGACATTAATGCATTATGGACACAACAGCCTTATCTCTATCTCCTGGGTTACACCTATTCTTAGACCGTTAATTCTAGCCATGAAACACACTGCCATTATACTTAACATAGTATTATTTTACAGGATACTGTATGTACTCCGGTCATGTACAGTAAGTAGGGTACAGAACCCAAAATCTATCATTTGCAATATCTTAAACGTTATTTAAAATGATTCAAAAGTTAATTCAAAGGTTATTTAAAACCACTGTCAATCAGTACTGGCTAAACAGACAATCTGTTCAAAGTACTTATGTGTTGTATTATGTTTGAGCAATTGCCAATTAAGAATTTTAATCAGCACTCAGACCATGGAATAGAATTGCAGTATCACATATTAGGTCTGAAACTGTCTACTGGTCTGAAAAGAATTTCAGCTGTGCTTAGATATAATCTTATGCTTCTGTAAAGTTTTTGCCTTAGTGTCTACTTGATTGATTATCAATTATAAATATTAGCATACATTTAAGGAAGCAAACAGCACAGAAAAAAGTGAATTAGTAGGAAAATGACAACAGAGAGTTAAGAACTTAAAACACTGACAAAGAATGAGTTATCTCTAAATTGTGAATTTCTAATAAATATAAATCTTACAGTACAGTAGTCCTCCCCAGTATCCACAGGAGATGCATTCCATCCTGGCTTGCAGATAAGTGAAATCATACATACCTATGATACTTAAATAGGTTATTAATAAGTACTGTAATACCTTTAAACACAACAAAAATGATATACTTTGCCATATAGTGCTGTATAGTATAAGCACAAATGCCCTGTACAGTATTGTATTTTTAAGCTCATACCAATTCTTGAATTTATTCAACCTTCCCTTACCTGCAATAAATGTCTAGCTCCGATTCTTTTCAGTGGATACTTTCCTGGTCTTCATATTGGTTCAATGCTTTCTGACTCAACCCATTACTGTCATCTGCAACACACATAGGGATTTTATATATATAGATTTTATTACAAATTAATTCTGATAGTTTTGATTTTATACACCAAAAACTTTGTTTATATTGTACTTTGTAACTCTGTAAATCTGACTTATTATTTTAATAGTCGTTTCCAATTTCAAATGCTGAATATATTGTAAATGTTGAAAGCATAATATGATTTGAACATTGCACTAATAAATAGACATCATGTGTAGAATGGTGGTTGTTATGCTTGGCTTACTTATGAAACCAAAACCAATTTAAACAGCATTGGAGAAAATGTCTCTAAACTTTCTCAGCTCATGACAAAGTACTGTATATATTTTATGTCCATAGCTGATGCTATCCACAGCAACCAATCTCTCTTTGTGGACTCTAACTTGCCTCAACTGCCTAGTGCACCAGCTTCTCCCAACATAGCAGACGCTGCATCTTCCAGAAGAAGTGTTCTCCGCAAAGCTAGCCTTACAAGCATTGGCAGTGAGGTGTCTGGATGTTCAGTCAGTCAACTTGCCAACATCATCTCAAACAGTAAGAGCTCACTTTGTTACTTTGTGAAATCATTTTTTCTATTTGTACATTTTTTTAGAAAAATACTTTTTTATTTATGTATCTATAGAAAAAATATCTTTGTTGAAGACCATGATAATTGTTTTGTTGACAACAATGCCAAAACTACAATGTTGTGTTATATTTGTATTTCCTTTCTTATGGACCATATCGAATGGAGGGTCCCGTTTCCCGTTTCATCTCACAAGTCACAAGAAGCCCTCATCTTAACCTTGAACTGATTACTTCCAGAATTAAATTTCCTCTTATTAAATGAATATTGAACTTGAGCATGTGTCTCACAGTTACAGTACTCACATATTTTTTCTTGAATATGCTCACCTTTCCTAGATGTCAATACTAGTTTGTTTCAGACTTGTTCCTCCTTATCTCCATCCTCAGTGTCTCTTGTGTCAAGCAGTATTTTAATGTACCTGAGCTTGATTTTTAGAGCAGCCGTCCTTGTGGTTTTCTGTACTTGTTTAACTTACTTACTTTTATTATTTATTTGACTGATGCCTTTACCTAAGAAAACTTACAACACTGAAGATACAATTGGTTGCATTTCTCCTGTGTTTTAAATTGGGGCACAATCAGGTGGAGAGACTTTCTCATAGTCTCACAGTGTTGAAACCACAACCTCAGGATTTAAAGTGCAAAGTCAAAAAAAAAAAAAAAAAAGCGCTAACCGTTATATCACACTTATTGCTTTGTCTCTCTTATTGTGCATACATCTCAATGGTATTTCCTGACCATGTTTTTGCCAGTCTTGCTTCTCAACCTATTTACAAAGTTTGATTTTCAGTAGTGCTCATTTGGCTACTTTACCTTTCTACCTCTTGAAAAATTATTTTGAAAAAAGCAACCTAACACGTTAATTCATACTGTTTTTGTATGTATGGCTAGTTTAACACTCTTTAATAAATTACATTCTTGTGAACTTAAAATCTCTGTAGTTAAGAGCTCTGCCTCTACATACTGTAAAGCATAGTGTTATCTTTTTTTTTCATTTGACACAAAGGCAACTACAGCTTTTATTATATATTATTATTAAAAATATCTGACCTGGCTGCAGTGGTCTGCTTTCTGTATCCAGCTTTTATTACAGTGTTTTTAAGCAAACCCAGCATTGTTTTTAAAATAAGCAATTTTTTGGGGGGTACTGTTTATTTGAACACTACAGGCATAACCTCAGAACAGCTCATGTCATTTCTCATTGACTTAGCCAGTTTCTATCCATATTAATTTCTCTTCATAAGTCAATGCCATGTGAACTGACTTAGTTTGCAAATACATTGAAAAATATAATAATTTTTAATGTAAATAAACATGTGTTTTATAAGTGATTTAACATGATACAGAAAAAAATAGTGAGCTTTACTAAGGCAATCTTTTGACAAGGAGCATCCATCCATCCATCCATTCTCTTCCGCTTATCCGAGGTCGGGTCGCGGGGGCAGCAGCTTCAGCAGAGATGCCCAGACTTCCCTCTCCCCGGCTACTACTTCTAACTCTTCCGGGGGAATCCCGAGGCGTTCCCAGGCCAGCCGAGAGACATAGTCCCTCCAGCGTGTCCTGGGTCTTCCCCTGGGCCTCCTCCCGGTTAGACGTGCCCAGAACACCTCACCAGGGAGGCGTCCAGGAGGCATCCTGATCAGATGCCCGAGCCACCTCATCTGACTCCTCTTGATGCGGAGGAGCAGTAGGCTCTACTCTGAGCCCCTCCCGGATGACTGAGCTTCTCACCCTATCTTTAAGGGAAAGCCCAGACACCCTGCGGAGGAGACTAATTTCAGCCGCTTGTATTCGTGATCTCGTTCTTTCGGTCACTACCCATAGCTCATGACCATATTGAACTCCTCCACTTGGGGCAGGATCTCGCTCCCAACCCTGAGAGGGCACTCCACCCTTTTCCGGCTGAGGACCATGGTCTCGGATTTGGAGGTGCTGATTCCCATCCCAGCCGCTTCACACTCAGCTGCGAACCGATCCAGAGAGAGCTGAAGATCATGGCCTGATGCAGCAAACAGGACAACATCATCTGCAAAAAGCAGTGACCCAATCCTGAGTCCACCAAACCGGACCCCCTCAACACCCTGGCTGTGCTTAGATATTCTGTCCATAAAAGCTATGAACAGAATTGGTGACAAAGGGCAGCCCTGGCGGAGTCCAACTCTCACTGGAAACGGGTTCGACTTACTGCCGGCAATGCGGACCAAGCTCTGGCACCGATCGTACAGGGACCGAACAGCCGTTATCAGGGGGGCCGGTACCCCATACTCTCTGAGTACCCCCCACAGGATTCCCCGAGGGACACGGTCGAATGCCTTTTCCAAGTCCACAAAACACATGTAGACTGGTTGGGCAAACTCCCATGCACCCTCCAGGACTCTGCTAAGGGTGTAGAGCTGGTCCACTGTTCCGTGACCAGGACGAAAACCACACTGTTCCTCCTGAATCCGAGGCTCGACTATCCGACGGACCCTCCTCCCCGAACCCCCCAGGGAGGCTGAGGAGTGTGATCCCTCTGTAGTTGGAACACACCCTCCGGTCCCCCTTCTTAAAGAGGAGGACCACCACCCCGGTCTGCCAATCCAGAGGCACTGTTCCTGATGTCCATGCGATGTTGCAGAGACGTGTCAACCAATACAGCCCTACAACATCCAGAGCCTTGAGGAACTCCGGGCGTATCTCATCCACCCCCGGGGCCCTGCCACCAAGGAGCTTTTTGACCACCTCGGTGACCTCAATCCCAGAGATGGGGGAGCCCACCTCAGAGTCCCCAGGCTCTGCTTCCTCATTGGAAGGCATGTTAGTGGGATAGAGGAGGTCTTCGAAGTACTCCCCCCACCGACCCACAACGTCCCGAGTCGAGGTCAGCAGTGCACCATCCCCACCATATACAGTGTTGACACTGCACTGCTTCCCCTTCCTGAGACGCCGGACGGTGGACCAGAATCTTTTCGAAGCCATCCGAAAGTCGTTCTCCATGGCCTCCCCAAACTCCTCCCATGCCCGAATTTTTGCCTCAGCAACCACTGAAGCCGCATTCCGCTTGGCCTGCCGGTACCTATCAGCTGCCTCCAGAGTCCCACAGGACAAAAGGGACCGGTAGGACTCCTTCTTCAGCTTGACGGCATCCCTCACTGCCGGTGTCTACCAACGGGTTCGGAGATTGCCGCCACGACAGGCACCGACCACCTTACGGCCACAGCTCCGGTCAGCCGCCTCAACAATAGAGGCACGGAATATGGCCCATTCAGACTCAATGTCCCCCACCTCCCTCGGGATGTGGTCGAAGTTCTGCCAGAGGTGGGAGTTGAAGCTACTTCTGACAGGGGGCTCTGCCAGACGTTCCCAGCAGACCCTTACAACACGTTTGGGCCTACCAGGCCTGACCGGCATCCTCCCCCACCATCGAAGCCAACTCACCACCAGGTGGTGATCAGTTGACAGCTCCGACCCTCTCTTCACCCGAGTGTCCAAGACATGTGGTCGCAAGTCCGACGACACAACCAAAAAAGTCAATCATCGAACTGAGGCCTAGGGTGTCCTGGTGCCAAGTGCACATATGAACACCCCTATGCTTGAACATGGTGTTTGTTATGGACAATCCATGACGAGCACAGAAGTCCAATAACAAAACACCACTCGGGTTCAGATCGGGGGGGCATTCCTCCCAATCACGCCCTTCCAGGTTTCACTGTCATTGCCCACGTGAGCATTGAAGTCTCCCAGCAGTACGAGGGAGTTCCCAGAAGGTATGCCCTCTAGCACCCCCTCCAGGGACTCCAAAAAGGGTGGGTACTCCGAACTGCTGTTTGGTGCATACGCACAAACAACAGTTAGGACCCGTCCCCCCACCCGAAGGCGGAGGGAGGCTACCCTCTCGTCCACAGGGGTAAACCCCAATGAACAGGTTCCAAGTCGGGGGGCAATAAGTATGCCCACACCCGCTTGGCGCCTCTCACCGGGGGCAACTCCAGAGTGGTAGAGAGTCCAGCCCCTCTCAAGGAGATTGGTTCCAGAGTCCAAGCTGTGCGTCGAGGTGAGTCCGACTATATCTAGCCGGAACCTCTCGACCTCGCGCACTAGCTCAGGCTCCTTCCCCTTCAGAGAGGTGACATTCCACGTCCCAGGAGCCAGCTTCTGTAGCCGAGGATCGGACCACCAAGGTCCCTGCCTTCGGCCACCACCCAACTCACACTGCACCCAACCTCCTTGGCCCCTCCCATAGGTGGTGAGCCCATGGGAAGGGGGACCCACGTTGCCTCTTCGGGCTGTGCCCTGCCAAGCCCCATGGATGCAGGCCCGGCCACCAGGCGCTCGCCATCGAGCCCCACCTCTAGGCCTGGCTCCAGAGGGGGGCCCCGGTGACCCGCGTCCGGGCAAGGGAAAACGCTGTCCAAAGTTTTCATTCATCATGGAAGGTCTGTTTGACCGCTCTTTGTCTCATCCCTCACCTAGGACCAGTTTGCCTTGGGTGGCCCTACCAGGGGCATAAAGTCCCGGACAACAGAGCTCCTAGGATCATTGGGACACGCAGACCCCTCCACCACGATAAGGTGGCGGTTAAAAGAGGGGAAGGAGCATCCAGTGGTGCTTTTTCCCTAATGGAGGTAACATTGACTAATTATTTTTATTTGCTCAACCTCTTTGCAGTCTCCAGTTCTTGGTGGGGATCAAAACGTCTTGACTACGCCCTCTACTGCCCAGATGTCCTTACATCTTTCCCCACAGTGGCCCTGCCTCATCTTTTCCATGCTAGCTATTGGGAGTCAACAGATGTGGCAGCATTTGTGCTCAGACAGGTAAATTTTCAGATGTTTAAATTCAGAGTCATGGAGTGTACAACACAAGATATGGCTCAAACTGAAAGCATTCAGTTTATTAGTCTAATTTTAGTCTAAAATATTTAAGTGTTTACCCCTTTTAAAAATCACTTTCAAAACAAATTATACAAAAAATATAAAGAAAATAAGTCATTTTATATTAAAATTAATACATAGTTAAAAATTTGGCCATCTTTCACACTACAAAATTATATGTATGATTTCTTAAGAAGTCAGACAGACACTGCTGTATTGCTCTGTTGGATATAAACATGGGAAACAATACCAAGTGACTGTTAAAACTTGATCTGCTTATACAAGGTAATTGAGCTAGGTGTGAATATTTTTGTATTAAATAAAATGTTGTTGCTTCCTGAATAATGTACTTGGACATTTATTTACAGTTGTTATGTATAAATATAATTTAATAGGATATTTGAAAGCTTATGGACCAGTCCATTATTCCTTGCTACTCAGCTATTGAAAAGATGAGTGTATTTGTACAGCTTAAGAAATTGTCCTTACACGTTTGTCTTTACATTTTCTGAAAGGAGCATCTGTCAATAATTTGCTCCATATCTCCATAAATTCATGATGGCTTGTTTGATATTGCCCATTCCTCACAGTACATGTGTTCACGTGTATGAGACAAGGTAGGTACCACATTTGTGTATACTTTGGCTGCTCTCCTCATGTTGATATGGGTTTTCACTGGAGACCTTAGTTCACTGTTAGATTGAATTCAAGTAGCAAATGTCCTGGGTATGAGACCGTGTGGATGAGCATGTGCTTGCTAAGAATGTATTATTGGTGTGAGATGCCAAGTATTCAAACCTGCATGTCTTTGGAATGCTATAGAAAGCTTGAGTATGCAGAGAAACCCCACAAGAAGATAGAAAGAAAGGGCAGGCTCTTTACATTGACTAGGCTAGCCATACTAACCACCATACCACATTTCTGCTCATGAAGTGTTTAGTCAAAGTAAGCATGAATAACACAATTCTTATAGAATTGTTGTATACATTTTTGGTAGTACTTTATTTAATCATTATAACAGTCTTCATAGTATAAAACACAATTATAAGCCTTTTTACCCAGCTACAGTATAAACAGTGAAAAATAATGTTAGCATATTCCAAGAGTCTAGGTAAAATATACATATTATGATGGACTGCAACATGTCATCAGTTGTGTAACCTTTATCAGGTGTCTTTCAACATCAGAGTTCTCCTCTAAGGTGACCAGACCCTGGCCTGTGTCCTGGTAGCACTCACACTCCACAGCACACTATTTCTGATCCATAGCTTTGAAAAGGAATATTGTACCTCCTCTATCACACCCTTGATGGTCCTGCTGTTTTTCACACCCTCCAGTCTGAGTAAACTGTACACTTTACTGAAGGAACTGCTTGCAAAACTCCTACAGACCACCTCTACTGGCTCACTCTGGGCCTTCCTCTTGTTAGCCCCCTGAACTGAGTCCAGCAAGACCACTTCCTATGTCAATTTAGACAGCAGGATGATGTCAGGTCTCAAGTGCTTCCCTATGTAATGATAATCTGTTTGTGTTCATAGCAAAGGTAATAAAATATTAATTTTCTGTTAATAGCTTGCTTAAACTGAATACCTAAACTAAAGTGTGGCGGGTTTCTTAAATTATATTTTATGTGATACAGTTTATATGTCTTTATTTATATATTTTTGTGGTATTTAATTAATCATTATAAAGAATAATAGGAATATATATTCATGCTGGAAGCATTTTCTAATGCTTCATATTCAAAACAATTTGCGAGTGATGTGCATTTAAAACAGTAGTCAGTTTGCCGTAAACAAGCAAAGGTGTGAGCAACAGCAATTCATATGTTCCTGTGCAGGACAATGTGTGGTTTATGCCTGCGTCAATTCTGTAATACTGAGAACATTAATCAGAGAAGAAGCAAGGCAAAAATGAAATATTATTAACAAAACATGTTAATGGATCTTGTCAGTTACATTTCTAGGACAAGCAAAATGGACATTTGTTTTAAACTCCTCCTGAAAGCGCTGAAAATTGCAAATGAAAACTTATTTGTACAGGAGAAGACAGGAATAAGCTTCTGTTTAGAAGACTGATTTCAATAAATGTCTGTAGTCAGGATACTTCAGTACTGGGACTGCAACTAAACCACAAGTTTGTTGAGTATGTGACTTCCATGCCCCACAAAAATGCAACTTTTCTTTTGCCTTTCAGTGGCATGGGTGCTGCAATTATCTGGCTTCTGCTGCTGTATGTAGACACGCTCCTGGTCTTTCCTCTTTGGTCAATCACGGAATTTATTTCAAAGCTGTTTTACATTCCTGTATTGTTTTGGACATGGTTATGTTGTGTTGCCTCATACTTATGTATATCATGTTTGAATGCTAAACTTTATGCTTGTATTTTTAAATGTAAACTCCCCTGTTCTTTGTACTTGTTTTCAGGAATCGAATACTGACCTTTTCCACTTTCACCATGTATTCTTGTCTTCTGTCAATCTATTTGGTATGAATCCTTTAAGTCTCTCTTTCCCTGTAAAGCACAGCCATGTCGTTTATGTTCATGAAAGCCTGGCTGTCAGACTGTACATGTGTGAGGATAGGAATGTCAAGTGTAGCCGTGAGCACCAAAGAGGAGGTACAGGTCTGTTGAGCTACAATATTTGATTCATAAAACCAAATTATCCATGCCACTATTAAAATGTATCATACTAGAGTGACTGGTAACATCATGAGGTAAAAACAACAAGCCCATAGCCTCCTATCTCGGTATCTTTTAAATACGCTAGTCAGATTTTCAAAGTGTCCATCTCCTGTTTTCAGTTAACAGGTGTGGCCAATCAACAGCGAGATACTCTTCTCCATACACATGCTCCATATCTTCAACCTCTTTTTATCTGGAAGTTGCAATTAATACCACAGTATATGGATATTTAAAAAGTGTGCCTTTTATGTGGGACAGGCACTATTATTGCAGTGCCAACTATGTCCAAGTGGCTATTTTAAGGACGCTAAGCAATTTAACATGCATATTTTAGTGTGTGGGTGAAAACCTATATGAACTCACAGAGAACAAGCAAACTCAAACTAGAAAGTCAACCAGTTGGGATTTGAACTCAAAACTTTACAGAAGCAAAATAGCAGCTCTAAGAACTGTACCATTAGTGCTGACTAGAGTAAATAAAAGACATCAATTCTAGGAATAACCTTTGAAAAATTAAACTAAGTATGCTACCGTCACTTTCAAACTAAAATCAGGTGCATACTATAAAATGAGGCCTTTAAATCCCTTAGATATAGAGTCAACTGTACTGAATTGGAAAGAGTTTAAACAATTATCTCAATCAGTAACATATTTTTGACCCCAGAAATAACAATCCTTTTCTGTTTGTTTAAAATCTTTATACGAGTTCTTGTGCATGGGGACCATACCTAGAAACAAGACTTCATTTAAACTTCACTTTGCAAATAAACTGGGCATTTTGTATAGAGTTTAACACTATTTAATCATTAATTGTTTTTTGACTATTTTGAAAGAATAACCACTAAAAGATTAAGCAGCATTTTAGCCTGACAGCAACAATTAAAGATGTACACATCTCATTAACTGTACAAAAACAATGGCATAGCAGGATCAGAATAATTGCAAGGCTTAGAATAACATAAAGCATTGAGCTGCTGTGTCTGTAACATTACAACAGCATATCTATTTAGCCCTTTGAGCTCATGAGTCTGTGCATCATATATTAATTCTATAACCTATTGTAAACAAGCTCATAAATCAAACATAAGTCACATCAGACTGCATTTTGTGTCAAGCAGCAGAGGGAAAAATATGCTGAGGGAGAGAAGCACATACAGGACAAAATGTATTCGATAAAGAAGAGTGGTGAACAGCAGGGCTGTCTTTTAAACATCATTATTTGCATCTTGGAATACTGTACCATGTTGGTACAGTGGTTTACCCAGCAGCCTCACAGATTCCAAAAATTACACAACGAGTCATATTAGTTTGTATGTCCTTGGTGTTTCTAAATGGGTTTTCCTCCCACATCCCAACAGAAAAATCTCATCAGGTTCATTTGAACTCTGTGGTGGCATAAGTGTGAGTTAATGTGGTTGCGGGCTTGTGTGTGTCTTGCAATGGAATGGTGCTCCAGCCATTCATCTTCCTTGCTCCCACTGCTGCAGGGACAGTCTATGCCCCAGAGTCCCTGAGGTGGATAAAGAAAGTTGGAGAATGCATGTGTTGCATGTACTGTATGTATGAATGCATATACTTGCACCATTTCTATCACCTTTGTATGTTTATAAATCGGATCTGCTGACAATTTTGACAGAAATTATGTTGCAGCCTTCTAAAACTAAAGAGGCTAAATAAATGTATTTTTCTTGGTCAGGACCGCAGGGAGCCCACAGAACAAATGGATTAAGCAAAAAAATGTTGTTTTGAGATGATTTCCATAGCAGTGCCTGCAATTATATATTTCATCAACATAAAAGCATCATTTGAGACTTAGGGAAGCAATCAGAGACCCAATTAAACCCATATGAATATGATGAGAGCATACTAACTACACACATACTGTTTGACTTTCCAGCCTGGAGTTAAGATACCACTATTCTTTTCCAAGAACCTTTATGTTATGCTAAAATTCATGAAACATTCACTACCATTAGTTGGATTTCTTTAAGCCTCAGACATTTCAAAATCACTTTTCCTCATTGGATGAAGTATAAAAGCAAGGTCAATTTTGAGTTTGAACTAGAATTAGGACTCTCATTTGAGAGTCCTCAAAATCAAAAAATCAGTTATTGTAAATGTGAACTCTCAAACTTGGTTCATGATAGATAATGTGGTCAGCTTTTTTGTATATGCTGTACATGACTGGGAATAGACTGAGAGACAGATAGGCAAAGAAAGAAAGAAAGAAAGAAAGAAAGAAAGAAAGAAAGAAAGAAAGAAAGAAAGAAAGAAAGATGTCCGTCCGTTATTTATCCCAGGGGAGACATTTTTTTGCAGATACTCCCTTCAAGTACGCTCAAGACTTACAAAAAAGTTCAACACTTCTTACTTTGCTAAAGATAAGAGAGCATTCTCAGTGAGGTGTTATAAAGGCTTATTGTCAAAGGTGTGAAGTAGCCTCAGTAGATTTTCTTTTTCTTGTCACACTTGTTTTGAATAATTTGTTGAATTAAAGTAAGTAATGATAGTGTGTCACCAAGAAGATGTACAGAATTGCTCATAATTGCCATCAGCTTTGTCTTCATTTTCACCTTCTATACTACCTCTATTAGTTCAAGAGTGTGTACCACAACAAAGCCTGACCATAACCAGCTTGTTGATTTGGTGGGTCTTTATTAAAGTGATATTACCAGCCTAGCAGACTACAGCTTAAAAATGCATTGTCTGTCACAGAGATATACAGCAAAGATACTGTGAAATATTGTGTAAATATGCCAGATCTTGATGGAAGCTCTTTAACTAAAGAGGAACCAGGATTGTCTAGTGACTGCAGAACCTCCCAGAGATTTTGAAACTTGCATCAGCTGTAATTTTAGGAGTCAGGGAAAATGATGGAGAACACAATCTTGGAGTTGCCTGTCTTTGGCACTGTACGGGTTAGTTTAACTGACATACCAAGACACCCATTCCTAACTGTTCCCAGAGTAGATGAGTTGGGAGCTCTAACCCCAGAGTGGACGCATTACCTATCATTACTGCTTGTATTGTTATCCCTCCCAGTTGTCATAAGCATGTGGCAAGTATTTGGTCTGTGAGGACTCTGGAAATCCCATATTTTAACATTTTCATCCAGGTGAATGTGGAATCAGCGGGTGAGAAAATATTTGGGTACTTGTTTTTGTCAAAATTTTGCCAAATTTTCTTGTATGGATTATTTAATGGACATTTAATTTTGTCATTTTTTGATAAAGGTAATTTTTGTAATGATACGTTTTGTTGACCATGTCACCTTCCTTTGTGGGTATTCAAATCTGAAATATAAACAGCATATGTTCTAAGGCCTTCTCCTTTGTTGCCGTTAATGAAGGTGGTGGGGGCCAAGAAAGTGACCCGACATTTGCGCGATAGACATACGAGTGCCGACAAAATAGCGCCGATTAAAACGCAGCCTCAAAATCGCAGCCTCAAAATCGCGATGACAAGAAAAAGTAAATAAAATCACAAAATCTTCTACTTACAAAGTGTTCAAAAGTTTCATTAAATATGAATTACTAGTTTAAAGCATATATAATAATGTTTATTTTAGAAGTCAATATTATGAGACACAGCACGCAGATAGTCCTTAAGATCACGCCCTGCATATGTAGGAAGAATTGCAGCACCCATCGAGTTTACTTTGGCGGAGAGACGCAGTGGAGCTATGAGCCTGCTGTTGCCCCGGCAACATATAAACAGTCTTCCACAGACGCGGTGATCACACTTTCCTTTCTGTGACTTAATAATATCCATGGGGTCAGTTAACTAAATATAACGTATTATTCAATTGATTTCTTCTGACTGCATTATAACCTAGCACATAATGTGTACATAATGCACACATACGCGTCCCACTCTCTTGGCCTCTCTTGCGATTTTGTCAGCGCGCATTTGTCGAAAACCAGTTAGCGAGTTTGTCGCCGCTCATTTGACCGTCGCGGTTTTGTCGCCGCTCTTATGTCTATCGCACTTTTGTCGGTGAACCGACTGAGAACCCATCTTGCGGCTATGGTAATTGTTTCCAAATGTCTACAATGCAGTTTGTAAAATTATGGCTATGTGAAGTAATCATTAATAAATTATAGCTTTCCAAAAATTGTATTTTTTGTTTTTTATTAACTTATAAACATGAAGGTTTATAAGGTAAGGTTTTTTAGGTAAGGGTGTCAGCGCATGAAACAAAATGAGAGCTTAACACTAGAATTCCTGAAACCTACAAAAAACTCATAATCCCGGCCCACCTTAAATCCCTTCACACCTCTCCATCAGCGTCTTTTGTTTTGTAAATGCGTCAAACAGCCTGCTGTCCCATCCCCCACCTTGATGGAGCTCAGCTTGGGCAAAAACTTCTCCCAACTCAAGCCAAGGCTCCTTATCTGCGTGATAGATCTGGAGTTGTATAGAGTAAATAATACAGTATATCGTTATTTGGAATACATGCATTTCATGTGTGTTCCGTGTCTACAAAGATCTGGCTAAGTGTAGGATGAAAGGAAATGCGAGAAATGCAAGAAATGCAAGAAATGCTGAACACATACCTAAAGCAGAAACCTTTTCCATTTAATATAATTAATGACATGAAGCGTATAATGTGTGAAGATGTGTTTAGTCCAGATATCAAATAAACATCCATCCATCCATCATGTAACCCGCTATATCCTAACTACAGGGTCACGGGGGTCTGCTGGAGCCAATCCCAGCCAACACAGGGCGCAAGGCAGGAAACAAACCTAGGGCAGGGCGCCAGCCCACCGCAGTCAAATAAACATGTACGCTTTTATTCAAGAATGTAACCAAAGAGAAAAAAAGCATTAGATTTACATGTGGCTGTCAATGAGTTAAAAACTCAAGCTCAAATGTCAATCGACAGGGAGTTTACATGTATTCTTGAATGGTACAGAGGTAAGAACTGCTGCCTTATAACCCGAAAGTCCTGGGTTCGAGCGCTCTGCATTTTGAGTAGTGAGCTGCTATTTTTATTATTATTATTTCCACAATATAATACAAACATACATTTGATTTGAGTCTGTAACACCTGGTGTAAATTTTGGCTACTTGTAAAAGCTGCTATTTAGATCTGACAGCGCCATGCAGACGGTGTATGCGCCCAAAAAGAAGAAGCCTTTGATTTCAGTCTGTAACAGCCAGTGTAAAGTTTGGGCGCATATTAGCTGGCAAAAGCTCTGTGAAGAAGCTGTCTGTTGCTATAGTCCTGCCTTTGTCCAGTCTGATAGCGGTCACAGGATTGCAATTCCTCAGCAGGCATCAGCCGCAGTGCTGCTGTTGTGAAAAGAATGGAGATAAATGCCATTAACTCGGAGAGGGAGAGGAAAGTTTGTTGTACCACGTGAATGTCACTGACAGAATAAAACTGAATAATGAAAAAATATGTGGTAACTTTTACAAGTAGCCAAAATATACATCTGGTGTTACAGACTCAAATCAAATGTATGTTTTTATAATATTGTAGAAATAATAATAATAATAACTGCTCACTACTCAAAATGTGGAGCGCTCGGTCTCAATCCTGGGACCTTCGGGTTATAAGGCAGCAATTCTTACCTCTGCACCATTCAAGAATTTGTGTAAACTCCCTGTCGATTGACATTTGAACTTGAGTTTTTAACTCATTGACAGCCACACATAAATCGGATGCATTTTTATTCTTTGGTTACATTCTTGAATAAAAGCACACATGTTTATTTGATATTTGGATTAAAGTCTTCACACATTATGCACTTCATGTCATTATTAGTATAAAATGGAAAAAGTTTCTACTTTAGGTATTTGTTCAGCATTTCTTGCATTTCTCACATTTCCTTTCGTCTTACACTTACCCCGATCTTTGCAGACATGGAACACACATGAAATGCATGTGCAGTATTCCAAATAACGATATACTGTAGTATTTACCTTATACAACTCCAGATCTCACACACTGATAAGGAGTCTTGGCTTGAGCTGG
Organism: Erpetoichthys calabaricus; assembly: GCF_900747795.2. Taxonomy (NCBI): domain Eukaryota; kingdom Metazoa; phylum Chordata; class Cladistia; order Polypteriformes; family Polypteridae; genus Erpetoichthys; species Erpetoichthys calabaricus. Next base: position 62,920,320 of record NC_041401.2, on the reverse strand, counting down.
TAGAAGTTTTTGCCTGATGTGGGCTAGGATTGCAAGTTTTTTCATAGGCTTCAGGAATTCTAGTGTTAAAAAGGCATGAAAAACATTTTTAGACAAAGAAATGGAGCAACTTGTGTCCAAAATAAATAATTATATTAGAAGTAGCCCAGATTTTCAGAATTAAAGTGAAGCGACACTGACACATCCAAGGGTTTAACATTGAGGTGAAATAGAAATTGGAGGGACAAAAAGGGGATAATGTATATATTTCTCAAGGATAAACTGTCAGTGGAATCATTAATAAAATTACGCTGACTCTAAATTGGTCTGAATGTGCATAAGTGTGGTTGTGTGTGTGTGTCTGTTAGTCATACTGTGCCCCGTGAAGGACTTGTACCATGTCCAGAGTTTTCCAGCGCCACTGGCATAGGCTGCAGTTCACCATGACCCTGCATGGTTAGCAGGTTTTGGAATGTTTACATGCAAGTCGTAGCCCAACACTTATAGATGGCAAAGATGCTCACATTACAGAAAGTAGCACTGTATATCAATTTGATAATGCTCAGACACAGCTTATGGTGATCATATTAAGTTAGGACATTTTTTATAATGAAGTCATGTGTACCTTTGCAGCTCGAAAGGAGTCAACTAGCTGATGGAGTTAAAACCTCCTCACTGTCTAGGTTTACCTGAAAAACCTTTTCATTTTTCAATAACTGTGTAACCTACATGAACCAAATCAGTAGACTTCTTCTCTTTCTTATGCATATTTTAATATTTATAAATGTCATCGGTTGCACTAATACATTTCTAAACATTAGCAGAGTTTCACCTAATTTTACTGCTGCTAGAAGTCAAGCTCATAAATTTACATTTTTCAAAATAAAATGCTTTGCACACACACCATTCAGAAACTAATGCTTCAGTATAAAATCTATAGACATCATTCATAAAAAAAAAGTTCTGAAACAGCTTATTTTTTAATTTATTTTGTTTGTACTGCATATAGCTGTCTTGATTAATATGTCCCAGCATACCGTTTACCTATTGTACATAGGAGCCACAGTGGTTTTTTGAAGCATTATAATATTAACAGTGGTTAAATGTATTCTTCTAATATGGCATCTTATTTTCTTTGCCCTTCTGCATCAGATGATGCGTTGCGAATGTGTGAACACAGAGGAGGTGGACAGTTCAGACTCCGCACCATTCTCACCCTCGAGTCCGAGAGAAAAGTGGCTTCGCCGACGCACTCATGTTAAACTGCGAGTGAGTATTCTGTTCACTACTTGGTGCATTCATTTCCAGTAAAGATCTTGCTGAATCATTTTATTATTCACAGTTTTTCCTTGTACAATGTCATGAACAAGTACCATGACCATGGCTGTCCCCTGTCTCACACCCATTGAGTTTAGTTGCTATAGAAAATGGATTAATGGGCATTTTTTCTTTGAATCACTCTAGACCTTAATGTCTTTATCTTTTAAATGTGTATATGGATATGTAAAGGTTTTGTTCAGGTTTTGCAAAATTAACATCATAAAAGGACTTTTTAGAAAGTGAGAGATAGTCATATTAAGAAATTGGTTAAACCTTCAACAACACCACCAAGTGTTAATACCCAATGTATATATGCACCACATGCTGGGATGGAATAGATTTTGCATTTATAACCTGTATTTCAAGTACCTGTAAATCACAGAAATTGGATTTTTCACATGAATTCATGTTATTCATATCATTAGTAATTACAAGTGTTTTTGAAACTACATACTTACAAATTAGAAAAACTTATCCTGTATTATGACACCTTTTCTTTCACTCGACGGGTAGATGATTAAAAATGACTATCATGTAAGTTAATAAATGTGAAATATTACTTGACATATATTGATAAAAATGCAAAGTTTAGGACATAAATGTGTTTCTATATTTAGCATTTTTGTTTTTCTTGAAATCTAACTCATTTAAAACATATGTATCAAAAAGTTTCAAAGCATAAATGGTATTAGAATTAAAAAATACATACTAAGCACAAACAGAACCTGAGAGAATAAACTTAATATAAATGGCAAAGATATGTGAAAATAAAGAAAATAAAAGTAAAGTTAGCTCAATCCAGTACTTGTCCTGACCTATTAAGTGTGTTGCAGCTACCATAATAACAGAGCATAGGAAGAAATTAAATATCAGTTATGGTATAGAGAAAAGTCCAATCATCCATCCATTATCCAACCCGCTATATCCTAACTACAGGGTCACAGGGGTCTACTGGAGCCAATCCCAGCCAACACAGGGCATAAGGCAGGAAACAAACCCCGGGCAGGGCGGTAGCCCACCGCAGGGCTAACACACACACACACACCAAGCACACACTAGGGACAATTTAGAATCACCAATGTACCTAACCTGCATGTCTTTGGACTGTGGGAGGAAACCCTCACAGACACGGGGAGAACATGCAAACTCCACACAGGGAGGACCCGGGAAGTGAACCCAGGTCTCCTTACTGTGAGGCAGCAGCGCTACCACTGCGCCACCGTGCCGCCAGGGAAAAGTCCAAAATGCAAATAATAAAGATTTAAAGAATCTGTAAAAATATCTAGTATTTCTACATCAGCTGTATGTTTTGGCTTTACAGTAAGTTCCAGTTGATAATGATCTTCTGTGGGATGGCAACCTTTTGTTTTTCTATGCTGGATTTGCCAGCAGCCAATTTCATTCCAGTACCACTGGGGCAGGTTCCTAGTTCTTAGAAAATTGTGTTTATCTTGTTCACACCTTCCACTTACAGTATAATGAATACCATTTCCCACACGGTCAGTCAGTCAGTCATTTTCTAACCTGCTTAATCCTAAACAGGGTTGCAGGGGTCTGCTGGAGCCTATCCCAGCTAGCATAAGGTGTAAGGCAGGAACAAATCCAGGAGAGGGCACCAGTTCATTGACAGGCAAACATACATACACACACCCCAACCAGACAATTTAGGATTGCCAACTGACATATCCTGCATGTCATTGGCTATGGGAGGAAACTGGAACACCTGGGGAAAACCCATGTAGACATGGGGAGAACATAGCAAACTCCATAGTATATTCTCAAATGAAATCCTGCCTTGTAGTTTTGTTACATTCACAGAATGAAGTGCAATTATTATTTGCATGTCAACGTGCACCATCTCACCACTCTCCATTACTATGATATACAAGAATGCATTGAAATGCATTACTTTATTTTATTTTTGATTACCTAATGTCTACTAAACATGTATGTCTGAATACTCTTTTGGATCACTTACTGACTTCAAGTGAAAAGAATGCACCTTTTATTTTGCATATCCGTTAATTACAGCAATACAGTGGTTAGCCCTGCTGCCTCTCAAAACCAGAAGACTACATTAGAATCCTGGTCCAGTGTCTGTATATAGTTTGCATGTACTCCAGTTTTTGCTCGACCACAAAGATGTGCATATTGCCTTAACTTTCAACTGTAAATGATCCCAACATGAGTGTCTGAAATGATGCCATGGTCTGAGGTTATTCCTTCCTTGCATCCAGTGCTGACTTTGGCTTCTGGCTCCACACAGTTCTAACACTGTTTCTGCTTTTTCAATTTTATCTTTCACCAGAACTTCTTCCAAGAGTTGCTTTCCTTGGGTTTTTAAAATATTCTCATGACTAAGGAGATTACATCTTGCCTAAAGAAGGGGCCTGAGTTGCCTTGAAAGCTTGCATATTGTAATCTTTTTAGTTAGCCAATAAAAGGTGTCATTTTGCTTGGCTTTTCTCTACATTCATGACTAAGGAAAAGAGAAAAGCACTCCCTCAAGTGGGAATTACTGAAACTGCAGAAACAGATAAAACAATGCTGAAGAGAAGCAGTAGCACTGAAAATTTTGTTTTCCAGAGGGGAGAAAACCTGATGCTTTTAGTGCCATTTAAAACATTAAAATAATAGCCAAATCTGAGGTAAATATTATAATTTATGTAAAACTTACAAAAATATTAATTTTTAAAAGATGCTGTCTGATAGCTTTCATCAAAATGTACACAAAAGATTAGTTTTTTAATAGCATGAGTGATACTATAAACCTGCTGTATTCTAGATCTTCGATGAATCTGTCCGTCCATTTTTATTCTTTGTATTGCCTTTCATACTAAGTGCCATCACAAGGCATCAGATAGTTCACAGAACAACAGAGCTGATATAGCATCCGGCATAAACAGAATTATATAATCTGCTTTGATTGGTGGCTTTCTTTATGACATCACTCAGTGCTCTTGTGAAACAATCGCCCTTTGACTTTGTTATTACATTAAAGATTTGGAAGTTGGCAGTCTATTTGCAAGTAGATTACATTTGTTGTTTATTTTCAGCTTTGCAACTAAGGATGTTTACAGCTTTCTTTTATTAATTGTATTCTATTGCCTTTGTAGAATGTCACAGCCAATCACAGAGTAAATGATATCATCTCAACAGAGGATGGACCACAGATATTGGTTGGCCGATTCATGTATGGACCCCTTGATATGGTCACTCTAACTGGGGAAAAGGTAGAATGTGACATCAAATTTTTGATTGATTGCTGTTAAGGAGTAATTATGGAGAGTTAGAGGACTGCACACTGTTATTATGAGCTGTAGTTATGCATATAGTAAAAATAGCATTTGCAAAACTATCCAGTTTTATTTTCTGACTCAATAGTTGTAGTATAGCCATTTTAAAATCATATAGGAGAAAACAAGACCCTTTTAGAATGTATGTACTGTATTTTTTAAATATCCAGAGCAACCTTTTTCCACTATGTATTCTTTAAGTAGTAACCTGCCCTAAACAAACTCTAATGCATCGTATTATTTGGAGATGATAACTTTCATAATATCCTACTGAGACACTTCTAATAAAGACAAAGACTGGTCAAGCACCATTTTCCAGACCTTATTAAGCTATGATAGCAGCTTAGCTTTGTTCATTCACTGAGTAAATTCTGTGTCTGTTTTCAGCTCGGGCATTCAGTCTTTTGTCTTCATCCATTTGAACATCTGCCTGAATGGAGTGTCTGAAGCATGACTAGGGCCTGTTTTATTCTAGACCATGCATATAAGTCACGATTCATATTGCATTTGCTCTGTTTTTTTTCTTTTCCTTTTTTCTCACTGTCTTAAAAAGTTAACTTGTTCAAGAAAGAGTAAGCTACCTTCTTTAAAGTAGTGAATTAACTAAAACCACTGTAAAGATATTAAAATTATGAAAAGATTCTTCTTTCTTTATCTATTGTAGTTTTATTATTTTCCAATGGAATTTTTTGCAATGGCAATTGTGTAAAGGACGGATCAAATTTAAGGGCTGAAATAGTAAAATACCTTGGAAGACAAAATGGTTGGCGAGGCAATGAATTTTTGATTTTATTATAATGACTTCACTTGGATTGATTTCATTGGGCTTTAAGTCAAAAATAGTGGGCATTTTAAACATTTGGACCAACAAAATCAGTTTAAAAAGAGGACAGCTGCCTGCACTGAAGCAGCAGAATTTATACTTAAGGTTTTATTGCATGAGTATTGAGAGTTAAAAGAAATAATAATTTCTAAAAGAGTGGTGACAGCTGTCTGAAAATCATCTGCCAAAGCATATCTGCTACTGAATGGTCAGTATTAATCTAAAATTAGCTTTCAGAAGTAGAGTTTTTAATTTTGGTGCACATCAACAAAATAAAATGTTGTTCAATGGGATGTCTCATATGGATTACTAAAGGCTTTGAACTGAAGTAAAGTATGCTTTTGTGCATTTTTTCATGATTTCACCAGTGCAGTATCAGCTAGAAGCATAAGTATATGTTCCATAGATTATCTTTATTGCTTTATTTTTATGATATCATAAATTTAATGCATGGTGCTTTATTTTCAATTTTTTGTTTTTGTTAAAATTCTGTTCACTAGAACCATTGTTGGTGTAGATATAAATATAAAATGACAGCCCAGAACTAATCCTTAGGCAGTACAAATTTGCTAAAATAACAGTTGCCTTTAGGTGAATATGCCCTCATAACTATGTCTTTTAACCTAACACACTGTGATTTCTAATGTAATTATTAGTCTGTGAAAAGAAGATTTTACTTCTTCTGAATGTCAGCATGAATTGGATCATTTGATTTTCATGTAGTCCCCTTCACTATAGTGCTGTCTCCACTTATATTTTATGCTACTCTCTCAGTGCTCCCAGCACTTTAAAATGGTTTCGTAGTCTTACATTTGAGATTAAATTGTTGCTATAGTATATCTTAGTTTTATGTAAAAAATATTTGAAAACATTTCCTTTATCACATCACTCTGTTTATCAACTTAGGTCGATATTTTCCTGATGATCCAACCAGCATCTGGACGGTGGGTGCATTTTGGCATAGAAGTTACTAACAGCAATGGCCGTATCTCTTACACTGTCCCTGACAGCAAAAAACTGGGAGTTGGAGTGTACCCAATTAAAATGATTGTCAAGTAAGTGCAAACTACATTTTAATAGTGTTACATATGTATATTTTATTATTTTTCATCTTTACCTGAAAATGTCCAGTATATTGTATTACACATTATTGTACATTAAGTGCTGTAAAGCCCACTGGGGATTGGTAAACAAGCAGAGAACAATCACTGCCGTCTTCTGCAGGTGTCATCTGTCTGCCAGACAAAATGTATCCGAAGTGTTAAAGTAAGCAATTGAGTCATTAGTTTATATTTAGCAAGAGTCATTATCTTTAAACTAGCAAGCCAGCAGATTAAATAATGAAAATGCAAAACTCAGAACAGTTTTGTCCTTTAAATAAACAGTAATTAATTTAAATGAAATACAAATGTTGCTTGTTTAATGGCTTTGTAGCAAGGTGAGAGAAATGTATGAATGGTACGTGGTGCTGCATAAGAATGTTATGAATATGGTTGGAGACCAACAGATTTGTATTGTGGGAACACAATTAAATGTGTTACTGGTCCAAATTTATGCTTATTGGCTATATCCTGAACTGTAAAAGCCATGGTTGCCAGCATACTAATCAACCATCAACTCATTGTGTGATATAAATCTCATTAATGTACTTCAAACTATGTAGAGTTCTACCTCTGAGGGACAGCACTTTAGAATTGCATGTGGTGTTTATGGTTGGTAGCACTTAAACATACTGTACTGAGGACAAGAAGTAACCTAATCCAAAGAAAAAAGGCTAAACTTTTTAATTAATTGTAATAGTGTGAATATGCCCTATAGAAGACCACAGTTCTGCCCTGTCATATTTTCAGGTCTCTCCAGAGATGTTCAGTTGAGTTCAAGTCTAGACTCTGGCCAGGCCACTCAAATAGATTTGTCCCAAAGTCAATCTGGTGTTGTCTATGCTTTCTGGTTAGGGTCATTATTTCTGTTGGAAGGTGAACCTTTTTTTGTACAAGTCTGAGGTCCAGAGCACTCTGTAGCAGGTTTCATTAAGGATATCTCTATAATTTGCTCCATTCTGTTTTTTCTCAACCCTGACTAGTCACCCAGTCCCTGCTGCTGGAAAACAACTCCTCAACATGATGCTGCCACCACCATGCTTCACTATTGGAGTGGTATTGTGCAAGTGTTGAGCTTTGCCTTGTTTCCTCCAGATGTCATGCTCAGAATTGAGGCCAAACAATTTAATCATGGTTTCATCAGACCAGAGAATGTTGTTTCTCATAGCCTGAGAGTCCTTTACATGCCTTTTCACAGGCTTTCATGTGTCGACTTGCCACTCTGCCATAAGGCCCAGATTAGTGAAGTGTTTCAGTTGTTATTGTCCTTTTCGAAGTTTCTCAAAACTCCACAAGGTTCTGTGGAACTCAGCCAGAATAACCATTGGCTTTTTGGTCAACTCTCTTACCATGGAAACTTCTCCCTTGATTGCCCAGTTTGGCCCAGTGACCAGCTCTAAAAAAGTTGTGGTTGTTCCAAAGTTCTTCCATTTAAGAATTAGGGAGGCCACTGTTCTCTTTGAATGCTTCAATGCTACTGGAATTTTTGTAGCCTTCCCCAGATCTGTCCCTTGACATAATCCTGTCTCTAATCGTGAATCGTAGAGCGTATAAGAACATGAGAGCAACCATTAAGAAGGCTATCAGGGAGACTAAAAGACAGTTGGAGAGGAATATAGCAGATAAGGTGAAAGAAGACCCTAAGAGATTCTTTCAGTATTTTAATAATAAAAGAACAATCAAAGTGGAGGTCGAGTGCATCAGAAATAGTAAAGAGGAATTAAAAGATACAGACAGTGAAATAGCAGATGCCCTAAACTTATATTTTTCTGAGGTGTTTACAAGTGAGCAAGTAGATAACCTCCCAGAGGTAAACGGGAATACGAAGGTGACACTGAGGGATTTGGAAATTGTAGTGAGAGAAGTGTTGCTCAGATTAAATGAGCTGAAATCAAACAAATCACCAGGACCAGATAATATTTACCCTCAAGTTCTTAAGGAGGCAAGTGAGTACATGTATAAACCCTTGACACATATTTTAGGATGTCACTGCGCACTGGAGAGATTCCGAAGGACTGGAAAATGGCAAATATCATCCTATTATATAAAAAGGGTGACAGGGCAGATCCAAGCAACTATAGGCCAGTAAGCTTAACATGCATCACAGGAAAATTAATGGAAGGAATTATTAAGGATAAGATTGAGTAACATCTGGCAAGGACAGGAGTTTTTCAGAACAGTCAGCATGGGTTCAGAACAGGGAGGTCGTGTTTTACTAACATGCTGGAATTCTATGAGGAAGGAACAAAAGGATACGATCAAAGTGGAGCATATGATATTATTTATCTGGACTTTCAGAAAGCATTTGATAAGGTGCCGCATGAGAGGTTGGGCATCAAACTAAAAGAAGTGGGAGTTCAGGGTAATGTTTTTAGATGGGTGCAAAATTGGCTCAGACACAGGAAGCAGAGGGTGATGGTGCGAGGAACCTCATCAGAACTGGGCGATGTTAAGAGTGGTGTTCCACAGGGGTCAGTGCTAGGGCCACTGCTATTTTTAATATATAGATTTGTGGCAGATGAAATTTAATGTCAGTAAATGTAAAGTATTACACATAGGAAGTAAAAATGTGAGGTTTGAATACACAATGGGTGGTCAGAAAATCGAGAGTACACCTTATGAGAAGGATTTAGGAGTCATAGTGGACTCTAAGCTATTGACTTCCCAACAGTGTTCAGAAGCCATTAAAAAGGCTAACAGAATGTTTGGTTATATAGTGCGATATGTGGAGTACAAGTCCAAAGGGGTTCTGCTCAACCTTTATAACACACTGGTGAGGCCTCATCTTGAGTACTGTGTGCAGTTTTGGTCTCCAGGCTACAAAAAGGACATAGCAGCACTAGAAAAGGACCAGAGAAGAGTGACTAGGCTGATTCCAGGGCTACAGGGGATGAATTACGAGGAAAGAATAAAAGAGCTGAGCCTATACAGTTTAAGCAAAAGAAGATTAAGAGCTGACATGATTGAAGTGTTTAAAATTATGAAGGGAATTAGTACAGTGGATCGAGACTGTTATTTTAAAATGAGTTCATCAAGAATGCGGGGACACAGTTGGAAACTTGTTAAGGGTAAATTTCACACAAACATTAGGAAGTTTTTCTTTATACAAAGAACAATAGACACTTAGAATAAGCTACCAAGTAGTGTGGTAGACAGTAAGACGTTAGGGACTTTCAAAACTCGACTTGATGTTTTTTTGGAAGAAATAAGTGGATAGGACTGGCGAGCTTTGCTGGGCTGAATGGCCTGCTCTCATCTAGAGTGTTCTAATGTTCTAAGCTTTCACGGCTTGGTTTTTGTGCCAATACACATTGTGGGACCTTCTATAGACAGGTGTGTGCCTTTCCTAATCAGGTCCAATCATTTGAATTAACCACAAGTGGACTCCAAACAAGGTGTAGAAATATTTCAGTAATGATAAATAGACTGGACTACACTGCACCTGAGCCAGATTTCAAGTTTCATAGTAAAGGGTCTGAAGGCTTGTGTTAATGTGATATTTCAGTTGTGTTTTTATTTTTTTTTAATAAATGTACAATAATTCCTAAAATCCAGTATGTGCTTTATCATTGTGGGGTATTGAGTGTTGCTTGATGAGGGAAAATTAAAAAAGTGAGGGAGTTCTGAATTCTTTCTGAAGGCACTGTAGGTTGTGTCTCAATAAAATACTATATTAGTAAAAAGCAGCTTCTAGTAGAAGAATACATTATTGTTATTGAAATCTATGAGGGTTAAAAGCCTAGAAGTAAATTACCACTAACACATGAATATTTCAGATAAGGGGATCCATGTACTTAAAAAAAACTTGTAACAGCAATCTACTGTCTAAGTGACCATTTATATGTTCATTTTAGTATGTTAATTCTTTTCTTTTCAGGAAAGTCATTTCATATCTGAAAACAACACATCTGTTCAATGTATAGAAACAAGATAAATGATTTTACTAATTTTCAGTATAGTTTACTGACACATTGTTTCCTTCCAGGGGAGACCAGACATCTGCAGAAGCCTTCCTCACAGTGCTGCCACGTGGTATGGAGTGTGTCGTGTTCAGCATTGATGGATCATTTGCAGCCAGTGTTTCCATTATGGGCAGTGATCCCAAGGTTCGGGCAGGAGCTGTTGATGTTGTCAGGTACTTATGAGAAATGTTGATAGAGGACATCCAATCAAAGTGAAATGATCAGCAAATAGTAGAATATGAAGTAAAGTATTAACCCCCTCTTATTTTCAGTTTTATTGTATATTTTTCACAGTAAATGTGGTCATATCTTTTTATAGGTTATAGTAATATTGAGCAGAGTCCTTGAGAAAACAAAACATCAGAGATTGGTGTTTTTTCATTTATTAAACGAGGTAATCAAACATATGTTACCACCCTCTAGACAAAGCAATACAATTAAAAGGATAATTTGGGGAAGCTCTTTGAATACTGTACGTTAGGAAGATGGATGGATACCTTGGTTAACAAAAAGCTTGAATTATAAGTCAAATTGGTTGTCAGCACAGAGGTTATATGTATAATGTGATGTCACAATAAAAATAAACTGCAGACAACTCCTACAAAATATGTAAAAGGAATACAGATCCCATTCTGGGGACCTTGGAATCCAGTGAACCACAGTCAATGCCATATTTTTGTATTTGAGAAAGTTTGGGACTGTAGTCTGTCTTCCCAGGGGTAGGGAATGAGTCAAAATCTCTTTAAGAACAGGGTGTGAAAATTTCTGTGGTCACAAAGAACACTTCCACCCTGGCTAACATTAGTCACAAAGATTGGATGATTTGTACTTGGATCTTTTCAGAAAAAAATGCCAGTGGTTAAGGTTTGTACTACTAGTGAAATTGTTCTTTGCTGCCCTGTTGCATCAGGACCTGGATTATTATTATTTATTTTTTTTGTATCACACCTTTATCCAAGGCAATTTACAACACAGAAATTGGTTATATTTCCTTAGTTTTTCCATATTGGATCACAGGTTGGTGAAGTGCTCAGGATCACACAGGGTTTTGAAGTCCAAAGCCTTAACCACTACATCACCATCATAAACTTGGGAGTACTTGAGCACAGACTCCCAAAAACTGTAGCAAAGAGTCCCACAAGTGAAAGTACCCATCAACATTTGGCTTAAAGTAAAAATGAGAAAAGAATAATTTTTATAAATAAATATATTTATTTCACAAAAATGCTCTGAAATAATGATGCTCCAAAGAGCTCAAAAGGCCCAGAAGGAGTTGCCCTAAACAACAAAGGCAATCCCAGGCAAACAAGTCCCAAAAACACAAATCCAAAAGGCAAAGCCAAAAGCAGAGCATTGAGGTAGAAACATCCAATAACTACACAAGATCACAATAATCACAAGAGCTCACCGAAACGAGCAAGCACTTTCAGTGAACTGCTAGAGACTGCTTGTTTCCTTAGCCTTTATAGGGTTGGGGTCATTAGCTTGACAGAGATGGACAGGTGGCCCCGCCAAATGGGGAACCACCCACAAAATACACGGAATATAGTAACACTGGCATGGATACATAGAAATAACATTATCCACAAAATTAATTAAAACACAGAATAATACAAATAAATAACAAATGTAATAATAATAACAATCAAAAGTAGACAAAAAAAACATAAAACAGGATTTTGAACCCCCACAAGGAGAAGAGACATGACTGAAGCATAACATTGCCTGCCTGGATGACTTATTATCATTAAATGAATCATGAGGAGTACTACACTGCATTAATGGATTCTTCAGGCTAATGATCCATCAGATCAAACAAACAAAGAAACCAACAATAAAACAACTGAAGGAAAAATAAATTTGAGTTTTGACTTGGCCTTGCAAAGCAGACCTCAACCTGGAAGGCTGTTGTAATATCTCAAGCAGTTCATATCTGAAAACCCACAAATACTATGATCTTATATTATCGAAAAGAACGACTATTTTAAAGGTATTTGGAAATGCATGACATCAACATATTTAATCTGTTTTGCTAATGTTCTGCAGCTGCGTCTGTGCCTTACCTATATCTGCTATTTTAGAGGGAAGGTTTTGCTGAGAGGTGAAAGTGTTAGGATTTCACTAAGGATTACAACAGGAAACCTTCAATGCTGAAATACTAAGGATGTTCAATTGAAAGAGAAAATCGTTTCTTTTCCTTCAAACAGTATCTGCCTAATTGCTGAATTCACAAGTTTTGTGAAGTAGCGTCAATATCTCTTTTTGCTTTTATTTGCATGATGTTTTAGGGACTCTGGATTCATTCAACACACTGGGACAGGGCCCTACAATGGAGCAGGCTGTTCCTACCAGGGTTTATTCCTCCTTTGCACCCAATATAGTTGGGATACACAGCCACTTTCTGTGAGTCTGTAATATAAAGACAAAACCAGAAAATGTATACTTTGTTTCTTGTATTTTCTTCTACCTTCACTGAAAAAAAGTAACTGAGAGTTATAATGCATAAGGAAAATTCAGCTTAATTTTAAGCATTTAATTTTCAGGTTTAATAAGAGTGTAATTTTAAATGTATTTCAATCAAAAGGTTTTGCTTTTTGGATTTTGTACTTTATATGTACAGTAATCCCTCACTTATCGCGGGAGATAGGTTCCAAGGCCGACCGCGATAACTGAATTTCCGCGAAGTAGGGACACCATATTTATTTAATTATTTAACGTGTATTTGGACGTTTTTAAACCCTCCCTGTATTGTTTACAACCCACCCTTTACTCTATTAATAACAGGGACAACTGCTAAGCAATATGAAATCGGTAGATAAGTTTACACTTACTGTATAGCGAAGTACACGTAGCTATATATGACGTGATGAATATGCTGCGCAGTAAAAATGATGACGATTGAAGGTGATAATCCCCTGAATGCAGTAGCAAGAGCACGTTAATGTTGAATGAGTGAGATGAGACTTCCTGGTTAATGCAGCACTCCGTCGCTGAGCCAATCAGCAGCACACAGGAACTTAACTGCGTGCTCTGATTGGGTAGCTTCTCAGCCATCCGCCAATAGCATCTCTTGTATGAAATCAACTGGGCAAACCAACTGAGGAAGCAAATACCAGAAGTAAAAAGACGCATTGTCTGCAGAAACCCGGGAAGCAGCGAAAAATTCTGCGTTATATATTTAGATATGCTTACATATAAAATCCGCGAAGTCGTGAATCCGCGAAAAGTGAACCGCGAAGTAGCGAGGGATTACTGTATTCAGAATGTGGTATTTATTCACAACTGTAAAGCCCTGTTTTTCTTCATCTGTCAAATCTCTATTTTCTGTCTGCAGACATTGGCAAGAATTGGGTTATCTGATCCTATATATTACTGGGCGTCCAGATATGCAGAAACAGCGGGTTGTGTCCTGGCTCTCACAGCATAACTTTCCCCAAGGGATGATCTTTTTTTCAGATGGATTGGTCCATGACCCATTGAGACAGAAAACCATCTTCCTCCGCAATCTTGTCCAGGAGGTGTGGACAACTTTCTATTTTCTCTTGACTGTTTATGCAGAATGTTGTTTTTTTCTTATACATTTATATCTACTGAATGTTTGGCTGTTATAAATTAATAATGAACATTGTGCTTTCCTCCTTTTCAGTGTCACATTAAAATTAGTGCGGCTTATGGATCCATGAAAGATATTTCTGTGTACAGTGGGCTGGGCCTCTCTTCTACACAGATTTTCATTGTTGGGCGTCCATCTAAGAAATATCAGAACATCTGCCAGGTATGGACATTAAAGACTGTACGAAGAGATGACCAAATGGACAAGCACAAATGGAGAAATAAAACAAAATCCTCAAAGAATTACTTTAGATATCGTATCTTGAATGCACAACATATTAAGTTAATAAAGCCACATTACATGACCTCTAGTCAAAGGGTAAATTGACATGGTCTTGTGGGCCAGGTGACATCAATTTACATGACGAATAATCACTGGGCACAGTGACTGTGGTACTACTTTCAAGCATAGTTGGGGTGCTTGCCCCCTTTTTTACATCCAATAATGTGTTGTCTGATGAGCTGGTGTGGTACAGAGGGTTAACAGGTACACCAAGTTCAGCTGCAGTCTCTGCACTTTTTCCTATTCTGTCATGGTATGCAAAACATAAGTCATCAGACAGACAAGCCTCTGTTCTGTTTTCCAGGTTCCCTTTTTCCTCATCACTGCATTATATGCATTGTACTTCTGGATGAGCATTCATTGGCTGCTAGCTATCATTGCAAACACAGCCTGCCCCGTGCCTAAAAACAAATCGGAATTTGTTGGAGTCCCCAGCTAGTTTGAGTGAGTCACTGGGTATGTTAGACTAGATGACCAGCCTTCATGAAGTGTGCCGCCAACTGCTTCTGACTTGCTAAGACTGTGTAAAAGAAGGCTATGACAGAAAATTGCTGGAAAAACTATCAAAGGTGACATGGCCTTAAAAAACACTGCTTAACAGTAACTCAGTAATCAATGCAATTTCTATTAACCTCCTTAGCAATACATTTTTTCTCAAAAAACATGTAAAAAGCGTTACATTTTTTGGCTTGAAAATGACATTTTTATTAAATCTCAACTTTCTACTGTAAAACGTGCTAAATGGTAAAAGTACAAAGTCAGAAGAGTAGAAAGTATAATAATGATACACAATAATAAATAATAATAATAACAACATGAACAGCACACTGCACAGGTGCAAGTGATGCAAGTGTCACTTTTGGATTCACTGACCATTTCAGTTTCACTGCCAGAAGACAGATTCATCTCGTCATCACTGCTGTCTTACGAGATGCCATTATGAGGCTAGGAGAAGATGCATCAACACCTTTGCCCAGGTAATGTTCGGGCCTGACACTTGGGCAAGATATGCCTATACCGTTGCCTGAGTAACGCATGGCACTGATGCTATTGGCATCTTTACAGCCCAAGTAAACCTCACTTCTTACGCAAGATGCGCCTATACCTTTGCCTAAGTGACACTCAGAACTAATGCTTTTAGCACTGTTTTTACAGCAAGAGTGATGCTCGGGTCTTAAGCTAAGGAGATTAAAAGATCTTGTTGTAATAATACAATTCACACAGTAGTAATTCAGCAGTTTATACTATTATTTGCTTATTAGTAAATTGACAATATTTGGTTCTAAGAATAGAAAATATTAGGCAAAAAGTTGAAAAACACATGTGAAGATGGTATTAACAGAGCAAGTAGTACGCAAAAAAGTGGGAAAGTGTTGAAGTGAAAGTAAAATTGAATCACTTAATGGCTGGCTAACTTCATGAAGTAAACTGTCCCCATCTGTTAATGAAATGCATTTCATACAGTTACATTTTAAACTTTCACTTAAGTAAAATGTCTTTATTAGTCAACTAAAAATCCTGATATATCCTGTACAGTAATAAAAGCAAATTATGATTACAATCATGATATTTGAGAAGGTGCATGCAATCTGAATATACAGTATATAGAGCAAAGGTCACTCACTCACTCAACAACAAACACACTATTTCCTGCTTAGTTAAACAGCTGAAATTTGGCAGGTTCTTATATATAAGCCAGTAGGTATCTGCCAAGAAAGGACATTACGATATATCAACGTTCAGGGGTAAAACTCTCTCTACAAAAGAAAAGCTAAATACCGCGTAATATTAAAAATGCTTTGACAGATTTGATTGAAATTTATTTATGTTATACAGTAGAAAAAAGATAATTTGCTGGCACATTTTGTTTTATTTCTCATTATTTGCTGGAAATAAAACTTTCAAGCGCACGGTATTCTTAGGCAGCATATCCTTTTTTATGGCTTATTGCTAAAGTTCTTTTTGCTCTGAGAAATGGGGCATGCAGTTAGTGTAACTGAATGCCGCAAGCAGAACAGTGCCACTATGCTACCTGACACCGTAATCGCGCAAATAAATGTGGCTGGCAGTGAGCGAGAAAGGGTAGCTACCCTGCGCAGGAAAATGAGACAAGGTGGCACGTTTCATGGAAAATGAGATGTGAAATGGTTGAAAATAAGTTAGATGAAACTCAAAGAACATGTGGCTACCAAATGGCCTCTTTGGGTACATGCAGTACTCCCTATTCTGTTGGCTTCTTCTTACTCCTCACAATGTGGCATAAAATACATTCAAATTCAAGCCGGATTGGATTGTCAAGCACTCTTATATACATAAGCTTCAAAGAATGGGTGTTCTTGGTGGTAAAATACATCCAATATTGCAGAGATCTGGGGTGTCCCCTTCGAGGATTATAGAGAACTCCTGGTACAGTGCACCACTCCAGGCCCTATATACAACACAAGCTGGGAGCAATGCCATGCTTTTGTCAGTTTAAATGGTTGCACAGCTCACTAAAGGGATACCCTACAGTCAGAATGTAGAGGAGGTGGAATATGTAGATAATTCACTATATTATTTCTTATCACCTGTTCTATGTACAGTGCTTAAAAGATTGAGTTCATTTCATAGGACACGTAAATATGCAGCCTGTAAACATCATTACTCTATGTAATAAGTTAAAGGAAACCACAATTTAGTGTGTATTGCTTTTGATCTTATCCCTCCAACACTTCAGTTCAAGATTGCAGATCAAAGTGTTACAGGATCTGCTACAAGGTGAAATCATATTTTTACCCAGAAATACCATTATTCCTACTAATTACATGGGCGCTCAGCAGGCTCCTATCAATTATGGAGAATCCACTGCATCCACTAAACAGTGTCATATCCAGGCAGAGGAGCAGCTTCAGCGACAGACTGCTGTCAATGTCCTGCTCCACTGACACACTGAGGAGATCGTTCCTCCCCCAAACTATGCGACTCTTCAGTTCCACCCGGGGGGGTTAAACGTTAACATTATTCAAAGTAATTGTCTGTTTTTACCTGCATTTGTATTACTCTTTAATTTAATATTGTTTTTTGTATTAGTATGCTGCTGCTGGAGTATGTGAATTTCCCCTTGGGATTAATAAAGTATCTATCTATCTATCTATCTATCTATCTATCTATCTATCTATCTATCTATCTATCTATCTATCTATCTATCTATCTATCTATCTATCTATCTATCTATCTATCTACTGTAGTTTAAAGTAAAATTCAGTTTTGCAATGACTATGAACGAAAAACTAGTCACTAGGAAAAGCAAGAATTAATCTATGGCAGGAATCTTTGGCACAGTGGTAGTGCTGCTGCTTCACAGTAAGGAAATCAGTATTCATGTCCTGGGTCTTCCCTTCATGGCCGTGGTGTGTGTGTTCAGCCTGTGATGGGCTGGCATTCTGTCCAGGGATTGTTACTTGCTTGCTTGCTGGGTTAGGCTCCTATGACTATGTGCTTGGATTAGGTGGGTTTAGAAAATGGTATGGTATTTTCAAGAGTAAGGATCTTCAGTGAACTAATTACATTAGCCCCCTGCTCGCTTTGCTCGCCTACCCCCAGGTTTGGTTAACCGGATATACAATTTTAAGAGATTGTTATTTTCATGGGAATTGTTACATATGCATTATTTTCACTTTTACTTTAAAACTTTAGTTAAAACAATATTTGGAATTAACTTTTCTTCAGGATCGAATTGAATTTTGATTCCGTGTTGGACTTACATTGTGACAATGCAACGTGTAACTGCCTATGAGTGAATATCGTTTCTTTCTCTCTAATACATAAAATGGCCTTTTCAAATGTTTGTCCATGCTCTTTCTTCTTTGCTTAGTCATTGACGTGTCATCTAGAACGTATAAAATTATTGTCCTGATAAAATTTATAAGAGCTGAGAGCACAGGAAGTATGTCTGACAAAAGCATTCACACGACTGAGGTTAGATGACTGTGGTCTTGTTTGAAAATAGTTGTAAGTAGGGCATGACTTGAAAGAATCTCATGTTAAAAGTCTCCATCTCACAAGACTTCATACCACAACAACATTTTTGGAATCTTTTAATTCTTGATGGCAACACGAATTAGACGATCTACAAGTCTCCCACTTAAAGTTTAAATCCAAACAATATATTAAATCTCTTTTAGCTGTTCTGTCATTTCACAGAGCACTAATGCGATCTTTCTTATCCTTTTTTTAGGGGAATTTTGAATTTTCATACTTCCATTATCCCTAGCCTGCTCTGCATGTGTACCGCACCAACATTTTTGAATTCTTTATGACGTTCTACTTTGTCATCTACTCTTTGTCCTTCATTTCTGGCCCTGGGAGTGGACTCGTTTCGCGGGACGTATAAGTGTCTCTCCGAGAAAATCATGTCTCGTCTCCTTCCAAAATTTTTTTTTATAATAGAGAGATTAGTCCATGTGTATGTCTTCTATATGCCAGTATGAAGATTATTATTATTATTGTTGTTGTTATTGCTGTTGTTGAATTATTATCCATGTTATAACCTATGCATTTTTGCTCTCTTCTCACAATATTTATTGATGGGTCACTTCACATCACATTGTATTGTACCAGCCCTGAGGGATGCACTCCTTAGTTCTGGACCCAAAGGTGCTACATTACAAATACAGTACTGATTATATCATTTTGTAAAATGTGGCTAATTTCTGGAATCTGTTTAATGTGTCAGTCACAAAGTCTGTTAAAAGTCATTTAAGTTCACACTGTATATGTTTAGGTAAAGGGGAAAAGCATCTTTTAGCTTACTGGACAGTTTGAAACTGCCAAAGGAAGCATGCAGGAAGAGTGTTTGGTCAGTGTTTTGTTTTGCATTCAGTTTTGTATTATACATTTTTAATGTTTTTAATTCCAGTTTCATGTGTCTTATTGTTTTAAAGCTAATCATATATATATATATATATATATATATATATATATATATATATATATATATATATATATATATATTATGGGGAACAGCCCGTACACAGACAGGTAGACATGATGTTTCTTCACCACACACGTTTATTTACAACTATTATATACAATTAGTGCACACAAACCCAGTACCTCAGCACCAATCACCCCTTAAGTCCTGGCCACATTCACGATGCCTTTCACAGTCTCTGGTCCGCTTCCACTCCTCTCCACCAAGCTTCGTCCTCTTCCACCCGACTCTTGCCCCTGACTGGAGGGAGGCAGCCCCTTTTATACACCCCGGATGGGCTCCAGGTGCATCCTAAGGGCTTCTGTAGCCACACCCCTGTGTGGCAGAAGCTCTGTTGGTGTATCCGGAAGTCCACCGGGTGTCCCCAATACTCTTCCCCCCAGCACTTCCCAGTGTGGCGGAAGTACTGAGGTCCAGGGCTCCCAAGGCATCGGGGCGCCCCCTGGCGGTGACCACGGGCCCCTACAGGGTAGAGCTTCCAAGCTCTGTACCCGTGGCCCCCAAAACAACCAGGGAGGACGCCCCCTCGTGTCCTGGAGGAGGCACAAGCCCTCCTCCGCTCCTCCTGGGCATCCCGGCTGGGCGACAAACCCAGCCGGGTGCCACAATATATATATATTTATATATTTTATATACTGTATGTATATACAGTAATCCCTCGCTATATCGCGCTTCGCCTTTCGCGGCTTCACTCCATCGCGGATTTTATATGTAAGCATATTTAAATATATATTACGGATTTTTTGCTGGTTCGCGGATTTCTGAGGACAATGGGTCTTTTAATTTCTGGTACATGCTTCCTCAGTTGGTTTGCCTAGTTGATTTCATACAAGGGACGCTATTGGCAGATGGCTGAGAAGCTACCCAGCTTACTTTTCTCTCTCTCTTGCGCTGACTTTCTCTGATCCTGACGTAGGGGGATTGAGCAGGGGGGCTGTTCGCACACCTAGACGATACGGACGCTCGTCTAAAAATGCTGAAAGATTATCTTCACGTTGCTATCTTTTGTGCAGCTGCTTCCTGAAACGACATGCTGCACGGTGCTTCGCATACTTAAAAGCTCGAAGGGCACGTATTGATTTTTGATTGAAAAACAAACTCTATCTCTCTCTCTGTCTCTCTTTGTCTGCTCCTGACGGAGGGGGTGTGAGCTGCCGCCTTCAACAGCTTTGTGCCGCGGTGCTTCGCATACTTAAAAGCCAAACAGCCCTATTGATTTGTTTGCTTTTCTCTCTATCTCTGTGACAGTCACTGCTCCTGACACGCACTTCTTTGAAGAGGAAGATATGTTTGCATTCTTTTAATTGTGAGACGGAAGTGTCATCTCTGTCTTGTCATGGAGCACAGTTTAAACTTTTGAAAAAGAGACAAATGTTTGTTTGCAGTGTTTGAATAACGTTCCTGTCTCTCTACAACCTCCTGTGTTTCTGTGCAAATCTGTGACCCAAGCATGACAATATAAAAATAACCATATAAACATATGGTTTCTACTTCGCGGATTTTCTTATTTCGCGGGTGGCTCTGGAACGCAACCCCCGCGATGGAGGAGGGATTACTGTATGTATATATATATATATATATATATATATATATATATATATATATATATATATATATATATGGCAGCCACTGAGCTCCAAACCACAGACACAATAACTTCCTATGAAACCTTCCATTATCCCATCAGGATGCCTGCTCTTCCTCATGGACATCCAATATATATATACACAAGGGCGGCACGGTGGCAGAGTTCACCTGTGTGATACAGCGAAAGATTTTTCTACAATTGCTTGGCCTCGTACCAGGTCACTCAAGGTCTACCTGGCAATTCCAAACTGGCCCAGTGGAATAGTGAGTGGGTGTATAAGCGGGCACTATGATGGCTTGGCACCCTATTCAAGGTTGCTTCATGCACTTATTGCTGCTACAATAAGACCCTAAATTGCATTGAGTATGTGTGAGAATGTTGGGAGACCTGGGTTCGCTTCCCGGGTCCTCCCTGCGTGGAGTTTGCATGTTCTCCCCGTGTCTGCGTGGGTTTCCTCCAGGCGCTCTGGTTTCCTCCCACAGTCCAAAGACATGCAGGTTAGGTGGATTGGCAATTCTAAATTGGCCCTAGTGTGTGCTTGGTGTGTGGGTGTGTTTGTGTGTGTCCTGCGGTGGGTTGGCACCCTGCCCGGGATTGGTTTCTGCCTTGTGCCCTGTGTTGGCTGGGATTGGCTCCAGCAGACCCCCGTGACCCTGTGTTCGGATTCAGCGGGTTGGATAATAGATGGATGGATGTATGTACACAAATATTTTGTCTGATGTTCAGAGAATGCATAGGTTAGCAAAGCCTATACAGCAATACATATTCTACACAAATGAAGTGTATCATTTCAAGACAAGTAAGAATGTATGGAGGTTGAGGTGGATGGTCAGTAAAAATATACTTTACCTCAGACTGTATTAAGACAAAAAACTGTGATTATTGTGCTCACCCATGGCAGCACTTCTTTTCTGCTGCTAACTGTTGCAGTCTTCATAATCGTTTGACTTAATGTTACATGTTCGATTTTTAGGACTTGATCACACCATGCCCTCTCTAGCATTTCATTGCCTCTGTTACCATTTTGGTGAGAAGCCAGAATTAGTTTGAAGAGTTTAATGAAAGTTTTACTTTATCTAGAAGGCATCAGGGAATGCACACAACTATGAAATTTTGTTGTTAATGAAAGTACAGTACATTGCTAAACCTGCCTGGTTAATCAATCCTTTTTCTTTTCTTTCAGTTTCTGAGTGAAGGATATGCAGCACATCTTGCTTCCTTAGAGTTTGGACACCGCTCCCGTCCCAAAAAGACCTCTGCAAGGATGGTTCTACGAAAAGGAAGTTTTGGGCTATCTGCACAGCCAGACTTTCTCCGTAAAAGGACCCACCTAAGGCGCACCATGTCTGTGCAGCAGCCTGATCCTCCCGCCACTCCTAATCCAAAGCCAGAACGAGCTCAGAGCCAGCCAGAGTCAGACAAGGATCATGAACGGCAGCAAGTACCTGGGGTGTGGGTACGAGGGGCAAGCCATCGTGGAGACACGACTCCTTAATGCAGAACGAGCAAGGCAAAGGTTGTAAAAGATAAGAAGAAAGAGGCATGGGATGAGCTCCAGATATGTTTTATATACAAGGCAACATAAAAACCCATACTGTCTAGAAATCCTATATATGAAAGACATGTCCTTAAAGAGTGCTCTGCTTTATTGATTTTAAAGGGTTTTATTGTCTTTTGCTTATTCGAGTTGTTTGAATGGGACATGTTCACCAACACTCTCCTAACAATTTAGTGCAATAAATGTTGTTTATCCTGACAGGCACACTTCTTAATGGGGTGCAATGTAAACTCTTTCAAATGTAAATCCAGTCTACCAGCAAAGTTACACTTATAAAATATACTTGTACAAGAGTATGAGAGAAATATTTTAAAAAGTTAGCCCTGTAGTTTAATGAAGGCAAGGTTCAAGTGACATATTCAAACAACGCAATATTTATCTATTACAGTTTATCAGGAAAAAAGAAATAATTAGTTGTTGCTGGAATTATACTCACTGGCGATGTGTCTGGTTGTTTTGTACTCAGTGATATTTGGATCTACATGTTTGGTGTTTTTCAAGTTGTCATATTCCATCTGGGACCTATCGTTGTCTTTATTTTGGAAACAAAATAATTATAGACACAGTAAGAACTATCAGGCTGAGACATTACATTACAGTGGTAATTCAAATGAGTGTGACAGTTGCATTAAGGTGGGTTAACATCTTGTGGTTTCAAGGCTTTACTGTTACGAGAAGCTACAGCAACCCCAATCAAGAGGTTTGTTAGCTGCCCATATAGATGGATGGTATTGATGGTTTTACATATCCTTAATTATAGGCTATTAAAAGGTTCGACATTTGGAAAACATGTCAAAATGCAGGTTTAGCCATGTTTCAGCTCTGCAGTTTCATGTGAACCTGCCATTAGAGGAGAAAAAGTGGAAGGGGCAGATTTTAACAAGAGCCATTCCACAGTTCTCTTCCTACAATGAGGCAAAAGAGCTGCCACAGAGAGTGGTGTGCAGTCCGTCTTTGCGCTAAAACATGCAAACGTCCTAATCACCTGAAAATGGGGTCAAGAAGTGAAAGGCAGAATAACCACACACAGTAAACAGCCGGAGAAGTCCAGTGTGCTTTGAACAGTCGTATTTATCTTGTTCGCTTCTGACTATATTATTATAATGTGGAAAGAGAGTCAGATTTATTTATGATCTAATTGCTTGACCAAAGTATTTTTGTTGTCAATATTATGTTAAAGGTGTTTTTTAAATGTTGTTTTATATTTATATAAAATGTATGAATATATATACTATACAGTATGTCACGTATATATACATACAAATATTTATGTAAAATGTTGAAATGGAAATTTTAGAAAAATTATTTGTTTTTTTGAGCTCTCATTGCTTTTCTCCTTTTCTTTAATTTTAGATGCTTTAGGTATTTTTTTTCCTAGCTGCTTAACTGATAGTGACAATTAGGCTTGTAATGACCCCCTCGGTACCGAGGGGAAACAATTTAAAATGTCATCCTGAGCTTCACTAACAGATTTTAAAAAAGAAAATAGGTTTTGTAACTTAAAAAAATGCATAGTTGTTCTGTTCATTTAGGAACAGAGACCCCGTTAAACAATGACATTGCAAACACAACTTTTGAATTACAACTTGACAAGAGAATGATTTATGATAAAAATAACCAAATGGCTGTTTCTGGCATTAGTTATCCATTCAGACTTCATTTACTATTTCAGTCAAAGAAAATTATAAAACAAATTTTTCTTCAGCAATGGTCAAAAATTAGAAAAGGCCAAGCTTGAACCCTTTCAAGATGGCACTTCATACGCTCAGGAAAACAACTGCCCCAGGTTAGTGCTACTGCGTCATGAGTATCATTTAATGTCAAGTCATTTTCCCATAGGTACCTGCTTTAGAACATAAATATTTTGTTGGCCTTCAAGCTTTAGCATTGTGCTCAAATCTAGCAGTTAACTCAAAGAGCATGTTTTAATGAGAGCACTTACCTTGAGTGTCTGTTCTTGCCAAGTCCACTAGACAATCTGGTAAAATTAAATTTTGCCAGGATGAATGCTGCATTTAAAATTGTGCAAAATGTGCTGTTATTACTCCCTAAGCGAACTGGAAGTTTAAGTGCTGGGGCTCTAATACTTTTAAAACAGTGTTTTAAAGGTATTGGAAAATGAAAGGATATATGCCACACCAGAAGAGAAGTACTGGCTCCAGTGCAAAAGAAAAGAGGTGCTTATCTGAAATTGTATATTACAGGCAAGTGGTTTGTGTTAATTTTCTTCTAGAGAATGACATCAGTGTAGTGTTGTTGGTCCCGTGTACTCCATTCTTGTAACTCAACTGAAGAACTGTGTCTGTTTATTGTGAGCAGTCTGAATGTACGCGTTGTAGTTTGCACAAATTGCCTGTCTTGTACCAAATGATTTTGAGAAATGGGTGGGCCAAGGAATGGACTTTTTAACAAGAAAGGTAGTGAATATAGTTTCACGACTTCCAAAAGCAATTGAAAATATATTTTAATATTTTTTGGATCACAAACTTTAGAATGTCACATTCACTTGATCAGTATATACATTTACATTTCATATAAAAAGTAAGTCAGGTACCTCAAATGTTAAACACAGGTGTACAGTGCCAAAAATGTATCACCCCTTGCAAGATTTCACATTTCATTGTGATACCCCATTGAAACACAGTGGATTAAATTTGGCTTGTGGGTCTGATCAACAGAAAAAAAGACTCTTTAATGTTAAAGTGAAAACAGATCTCTGCAAAATTATCTAAATTAATTACACAATATTTAAACACAAAACTGCATAAATATTCACCCCTTCAAGTCAGTATTTGGTTGATAGACTTTTGACAGCCTCGAGTCTGTGTGCTCAGGTGTCTATCAGACCTGCGCATCTGGACATTGACGTTTATCTCATACTTCTTTGCTCTATCAGGCTGCATGGGCATCTCATGAGTGACCAGCCATTGTCAAGTCCAGCCACAAATTCTCAGTTGGATTGAGACCTGGACTCTGACACAGGCCACTCCAGGGGTCTCATGTATAACGCCGTGCATAGAACTCACACTATAACATGGCGTAAGCACAAAAGCGGGAATGTGCATACGCACAGAAAAATCCAGATGCAGGAATCTGTACATACGCAAACTTTCATGTTCTTCCGCTACATAAATCCCGATCAGCGTGAAAAGTAACGCACGTGCACGCGCCCCAACTCCTCCCAGAATTACACCTCTTTGAATATGCAAATCAATATAAATAGCCCTTAAGCTCAGCCTTCTGTGAAAAGACAATGGGAAAAGCACGGGAGAAAATATAAGAATTTCAGCGAATACCAAATGGAGGCAAAGGAAAAACGTACTATTTGTTGTTTTAAACAGTGATATAAACAACAAAAGGAAGTTGATCAAGTGACAGAGTGTTGGAGAAACTCGAAAGCTCAAGTTCACAAAGTCGCACAGTGCCCGAAATAAAAAAAGAAGTCATATATCAAAGTTGCCTTGAAAAGGCGAGTCGTAGCCCACCGTCTGAGTGTCATATGAAAGCTCATTAGGGTACAGACAAAAAAAATAGGCACTCAGTGGGGAAAAAAGCATGAAATGTCAACTTTAATCTCGAAATTTCCACTTTAATCACGTAGTTTATTTTGCCATTAAAGTAAAACATCGTAAAGTTCGTCTTAAAATTGTTTAATTTACTAGTTTCTCAAATCCCATCGTAACTAAAGTAGCACGTTAAATGCTTTGTTCTGTATTTGATCTTCTTTGTGCTGTGTGTGAATCACTACCTGCTTCTTAAACAGGCTTTCTCTTTCTCCGACAGGACACATAATCCATTGCATTCGTGATATTACAGCTCTCTGAATAATTAAAATACTGAGATGTATACGTGATATCTTTTTCATGATGATAGGAATAAAAGCATGTTATTAAACATGGGAACACGATGGCGCAGTGCTTGTTCATGTCTCACGCAAGAGGCTTGCTGCGCCATGCGTGACCTTTGATGAAATAATTTATTACAGAAGTTCTGTCTCTTTCAAACGTACTAACCTCCAATTCCTGTCCTTACTTTTCTTTCTCCAAATACCCAATCGCCACACAATCAGCTCTGTAATAGACGTGAAGCCATCTGTAAGCTTAGAATGCCGATTCTTCAAAACTTTTAAAAATATATTCGTAGTACATGTTTAATTATTCTATCCATCTATCCTTCCAGTGTCACGTCAGCACCAGCAAGAATACAATGCAAGGCAGGAACAATCCATGAACTTGCTAGCGCTGTGGCACCGTGTCCTGACATGTTTAATTATTAACAATACAGATTATTTAAATGAAGTTAAAGTTTTATCTGTATAATATAATCAACATACTTTGCTACATTTCATCTTAAAAATGATATCGTCATCTTATGTAAATACGTGCTTTATAAAGTGGCTCAGGTTGTGCAATATTATAACTGTAGTGCAAGTTTACAGTGGGGTAATTGTACTTATAAGTACAAACAGTTCTACAAGGAGCACTTGATGGACTGATTGAATGCGTTTATAGTTCTTGGGATGAAACTTTTTCTAAACCGCGAAGTCCGTACAGGAAAGTTTCTGAAGCGTTTTGCCGTGGTTGAGGCAATGTCTGCTTCATGCTGTATACCAATAATTCTTTCCAATCAGGTGCTGCTGTGATTCCCCACTCAGATACAGTGATATATATACTCCAAATGGTGCAGTGAGAGTAATATGGAAAAAGATGATCTGCTGTGGCAACCCTTAATGGGAGCAGCTGAAAGAAGAAGAAGATGCAGTGAGAGTAACAACGCTAAAGCAGTTATGGTATTTGGAATACTATGGCTATTCCCTGGACCATTATATTGCTGCAGGTTAATTACAATCAGATGCATTACGCTAATAAACAATATGCAGTTAGTTTCAGTGTATTTATAAAGCCGCGTCAGGAATGTGGATCTAAGAAAGAAAGGGTGACCACACAGGAACAGTAGCACTGCTTTGACGCTGGGTGCCGCCAGTCAGCAAAACCGAGCAGAGAAATTGCATACGCCAGGGTATGAGGTACCGTGGAAATGTGCGTGGCTTTACGCCAAGTTTAGGTTTTATACATCGCGATTTGAGCGTGAAAACGTTCGTACGCAACATTTCTGTGCGTACGCACCATTTATACATGAGGCCCCAGGACATTTAGATTGTTGTTTTTATGCCATTCCTGTGTAGCTTTGGCTTTATACTTGTGTGTCATTGTTTTGTTGAAAAACAATTTCCCCTGAAAGTTGCAGGTTTCTTACAGACTGCATTGTTTTCTCCTTCAGGATCTCCCTGATTTTGTTGCATTCATTTTACCCTCCACCCTCTCAAGCCTTCCACGTTCCTACTGTAGAGGAGCATCCTCATAGCATGATGCCACCACCACCAGGCGACACAGGGAGGCAGGGTCGGTGCCAAGGGAGCCGTACAGGGGCCTGTCCCCCTCATCCAGACACATTTGACTCTCCCCAGATGAACTCTTAAAATAATTGTTTAGGTATGTTAAGTTTGTCCCTTGTGAATGACATATTCTCTATGTGTAAACTGTAAAAGATCTGAACACAAGAGCCACTGTAGTTTTAATGCAATATATCATAACAGCTGATGCCACAGTGCATTATCCTGTATTCAAAGAAGTGCAAATTGTTACACAGTAAAGAACAGTTTGTGCAGGAGCTCTTCAAAGTGCATCACACTTTATATAGAATGACCATTATATGACACAAACTATTATATGTCGAGCTTAAGTGCAACCTGCATGTTAATACCAATTTATGGGGCATTTCGAGAGAGACGGAACATAACGTGGCACTGAACACACCACAGACGGTGCAGTTACTCTTTTATTACATGATCTTGTGTGCTCTCTCTATATTTGCACAGGCACATTTCTATTTTCAGTTTTTAAATATCTTTCTAATATATACAGTAATTCAATGGTAAAAGACTGTCACCAAGATGATTATACTGTACATCATAAATGAAATTATATTTAAATGTGTGCTATGTATGATACTAGGATATTATTAAGGTGGGAGATGTGATCCTGCCTTAAATATTTTAATGTTATTGATCCCATTTGTCTCATGCACAGCGATTCTGATTACGTAGTGCCTGCTTAAGTTCAGTTTCAGACTCGTCTAGTTCCCCTCTTCACATGGAAAGTTCAATGCTTTAAAATTTGCTTTGATAATTACATTTTGAAAAGGTAATACATAGATGGATGATGTAACCCTTTCAGTGTACTTTTTCTTTAAGATACAGTAACACCCCAGTAGCATTAGAATTTGTGATTGGTCTTTACTAATTTGAAACTTAAGCAGTCATGTTTTACCCTGTAGTAAGGTTGTTCCAGTTAGTTTAGTAGAGTTTCAGTAACAGAGCATAGTGTTGCTCTTTCTATTGTTTAAATGTGGAAGTCTGATAGTTTTAGCAAAGTAAGTGTAATTTATGTTATATTTCCTTATGTATATAATGAATTACACTTGTATGTTTGAATTCATAACGCTAAAGTATTTGTAGAGTACGAAAGAGTTAAAGTACACTAACGGCACTGACAAGTAGCGCCAGCCTGGGTAGGAGTCACCACCCACAGTATAAGCAGACATTCCATCATTCAGACCAGAAAGCTTCAGAGCCAGCTGCATGGAGCCCTGAAAAAAAGGGAAAGTCTGCTAAAGTCACATAAGAATTCCAACTTGTGCAGCAACAGTGTGCGGACCTTTAAAAAAAGAGAAATGTAATCAGCAACAGACCATTGGCACTCGGTGCCAGCACTTCAGTACTTTGAGACAGGCGCCATTTCAGAAGTTACACACATGTTTCTCAATGCAGTTAATAGTTGAAAGTCAAGCAAAATGACACCTTTTATTGGCTAACTCAAAAGATTACAATATACAAGCTTTCGAGGCAACTCAGGCCCCTTCTTCAGGCAACATGTAATGTGAAAAAGGGGCCTGAGTTGCCTTGAAAGCTTGCATATTGTAATCTTTTTAGTTAGCCAATAAAAGGTGTCACTTTGCTTGACTTTTCACTACATTCATAATGGCTAACACGGTATAACACTGAGTAATGTACTTAGTATTAATAAATTAAAGAATAAGTTTGATATTTTTCAAGTTGCAGTTGTTTCTTCACAATCATGGTGTATGATAATTTGCTACTTGGAATGTGTGTTCTAAAGTGAAGCTTTTTTTATATATACATTTTAAAAATATCTTATCTGTTCATGCAGTTTACAATGGGGCTTTAGGGTACCGGTGTCTAAAGGTAGATACATAGATAGCTCCTTTATTAATCCCAAGGGGAAATTCACAAAGGTGAACGAAAAAGTCTTAACACTTACCAAATACATCCACTTTGAAATGGCAAAGTTTTCAATTTAAGAAAATATGCCTTCCTCATTTATGAGGCAATTTTGTGATAATGAAAGGAAATTAGAAAATTTTCTCAAGGTAAGGACATGTTTCTTGTTCATCTGTCTGCTTACAGTGGCCCTTGTGGGCGAAGTTATGACAATCCAATGCCACCCTGCTCTTCTGCCCAGCCCATTGCACTCTGGGTTATTATTTTACACAGCCTGCTGAGGAGGAGAGCACATACAAGTTTCATTGTTCTTTGTTCACATAACAATAAATATGGACTGAACTGCTTAAACTGCAATGTATTTTTAAAAAAAGCCTTCAATTTCTGAAAGAGGCAAAACATCTTTTCTATGGCATGCCTTGTGCACACACAAGTGAAAACTTCAGAAAACAAAATGGCCAGAATGTGCAATAGAGCTGATTGACCTGGCACACACCAAATATTGAGTATTGGAATGCATGATGAGTTGCTCTTGCTCATGATATAGTAATAAAAGAATTGAGTAAATTCACTGGTGCTGGTGACACAGGGAGAACATGCAGACTCCAGTAGAACCTGGCACTGTGAATGACAGTGCACTCTGCCTAAATTAAAACATCTGCACTGAGCTTCATAAACTTCAGCCTGATTAAACTTTGACAAACTGGCATTGCAAAAAAGGCCCTATAGTATGTGTTTGCTGGCAGCCTGTCCGGATGTTGTTCATGCCTTGCCTACATCCAGTGATTGCTGCGATTGGCTTCACCAATAGCGCAACTCAGTGGATAAAAGGGATGGATGCTTATCATGCCTGTTCAGTTTTTGTCACTTGATTACATGCTATATGCAGTGCTTAAAGTGGAATAATTATTGCTGGTACTTTTTGTAGGCTTGTTGGTCCTCCCCTTATCTAACGG
Organism: Erpetoichthys calabaricus; assembly: GCF_900747795.2. NCBI lineage: Eukaryota > Metazoa > Chordata > Cladistia > Polypteriformes > Polypteridae > Erpetoichthys > Erpetoichthys calabaricus. Next base: position 62,889,571 of record NC_041401.2, on the reverse strand, counting down.
GTATGAGGGGGCCCCCCCTTGGAGTTTAGATTTTTAAGCATGTTATATCGAAGAGTGGGAGATGTTGGTTGTCAAAGCTCAAAGTGCTGCAACCATTTACAGCAACAATTCACATTCGGGCATCAACATTCAATGTCAATAATGGTGCTTGGCCATGGCTTTTCAGAGGTGATTCGTGCCCCTGCCCTGTAGGGTACCACTCTGCCGTGCAGGAGGATAAACTTGTAAAACTGCTGAAAATCACAACAATGCGTTGCTTTTCTTTCCTTCATAAAACTAAACGGATACACTTTTTTGCAATAGATAGATAGATAGATAGATAGATAGATAGATAGATAGATAGATAGATAGATAGATAGATAGATAGATAGATAGATAGATAGATACTTTATTAATCCCAATGGGAAATTCACATTCTCCAGCAGCAGCATAATGATACAATAAATAATATTAAATTAAAGAATGATAATAATGCAGGTGAAAAACAGGCAATAACTTTGTATAATGTTAAATGTTAACGTTTACACCCCCGGGTGGAATTAAAGAGTCGCATAGTTTGGGGGAGGAATGATCTCCTCAGTCTGTCAGTGGAGCAGGACAGTGACAGCAGTCTGTCTCTGAAGCTGCTCTTCTGTCTGGAGATGACATTATTTAGTGGATGCAGTGGATTCTCCATAATTGATAGGAGCCTGCTGAGCGCCCTTCGCTCTGCCACAGATGTTAAACTGTCCAGCTCCATGCCAACAATAGAGCCTGCCTTCCTCACCAGTTTGTCCAGGCGTGAGGCTTCTTTCCTCTTAATGCTGCCTCCCCAGCACACCACCGCGTAGAAGAGGGCACTCGCCACAACTGTCTGATAGAACATCTGCAGCATCTTATTGCAGATGTTGAAGGACGCCAGCCTTCTAAGGAAGTATAGTCGGTTCTGTCCTTTCTTGCACAGTGCATCAGTATTGGCAGTCCAGTCTAATTTATCATCCAGCTGCATTCCCAGATATTTATAGGTCTGCACCCTCTGCACACAGTCATCTTTGATGATCACGGGGTCTATGAGGGGTCTGGGCCTCCTAAAATCCACCACCAACTCCTTGGTTTTGCTGGTGTTCAGTTGTAGGTGGTTTGAGTCGCACCATTTAACAAAGTCATTGATTAGGTCCCTATACTCATCCTCCAGCCCATTCCTGATGCAGCCCACGATAGCAGTGTCATCAGCGAACTTTTGCACATGGCAGGACTCCGAGTTGTATTGGAAGTCCGATGTATATAGGCTGAACAGGACCGGAGAAAGTACAGTCCCTTGTGGCGCTCCTGTGTTGCTGACCACAATGTCAGACGTGCAGTTCCCAAGACGCACATACTGAGGTCTGTCTTTAAGATAGTCCACGATCCATGCCACTAGGTATGAATCTAATCCCATCTCTGTCAGCTTGTCCCTAAGGAGCAGAGGTTGGATTGTGTTGAAGGCGCTAGAGAAGTCTAGAAACATAATTCTTACAGCACCACTGCCTCTGTCCAAGTGAGAGAGGGATTGGTGTAGCATATAGATGATGGCATCCTCCGCTCCCACCTTCTCCTGATATGCAAACTGCAGAGGGTCAAGGACGTGTTGAACCTGTGGCCTAAGGTGGTGAAGCAGCAGCCTCTCCATGGTCTTCATCACATGTGATGTCAGAGCAACAGGCCGAAAGTCATTCAGCTCACTAAGACGTGATACCTTTGGGACTGGGGTGATACAAGATGTTTTCCAAAGCCTCGGGACTCTCCCCTGTTCCAGGCTCAGGTTGAAGATGCACTGTAGAGGACCCCACAGCTCCGATGCACAGACCTTCAGCAGTCGTGGCGATACTCCATCTGGACCCGCTGCTTTGCTGGCACGAAGTCTCCTCAGCTCTCTGCTCACTTGCGCTGCTGTAATTATGGGTGGGGATGTCTCTCCTATGCTGGTATCAGCAGAAGGATGTGTGGAGGGTGCAGTACTCCAAGGTGAGAGTGAGAGTGGGTTAGGGTGGTCAAACCTGTTAAAGAAGTTGTTCATTTGGTTTGCTCTCTTCACGTCTCTCTCGATGGTGGTACCCCGCTTCGAGCGGCAGCCATACTGTATATACTAACTAACAATACTGTATATAGTAACTTCATTGTGTAGTGTATATATGTTATTAGCTTGAAAATGGAAATAATCAATAAGTGTTATTGCTTTTCATCTCATTGAGAATCCCGTAATCTTAAGCTCTCTTATCAAACACAAGAGCAACCTAGTTATTTTTTAAAACTGATAAAATATGCTTCAGTTTAGAAAGCAACTTTATATGGCAGACCAATATATAGTATACCATTATTGTGAAGAAATGACATTTTAATATTAAATTCATACACATATTTAATGTTCAGTTTTGTAAGTGGGTTCTAAATATCATATTTAAATTTTCATCCATACTGATGGTAATTCTGTATGCAGTGTGCCATCTGGTGGGTGTTCAGTTAAACTGTTTTACTATCAGAACTGGATTGCTAACATTAACATGTAGCAGACAGGATTTAATTATTTCAAATAACAAGTGTTATGTTTAGCATTTGCTGCAGACCAAACTTTTATGTTAAGTGAATCTGGAAAAGAATTCATTAATATTTTGGAGACTTTAATTTACCTCTTATTGGATGTCTGTAGTGTTTGTAATTGTAATTGAAGTGTTTCTTTACAACACCAAATATTAAGGCACTGATGCATTAATAGCATTATTTTAGTAGATTTGTTAGTGGTATAGAGTAGTAGGCTGAATTATTTTTTTGTTTTTATTTACTTCATTTTAATTTTATTGTAAGATTTCCAGTGACACAGTGCTGTATATTGAGTGTTGTGTGTTGATTTTCTGTATGTGGGCCACTTCTGATCGTGTTTGAGTGACACAACCGCCATGCAGTGCAAACCTGTAGTGTAGAATCGTGCAGTGCGAAGTTCTGTTGGCTTGTGTCTCTATCTTCTATGCATTCTCTGGCATATGTATTGTAAATAGCAAATACAGTGGGCCTTATTTGTACTGTAATTATACATATTACCAATGTAGCCCCCTGCTAGGTCTGTGCTGGCACAGCCTAAACCCCCACCCTACCCGTGATGAGGATGGTGTGTTTTTCATAACGTGCAGTGTTTGGCTTACATCAAACATGGCGTTGAGCCTGATGGCCAAAAAGCTCAATTTTGGTCTTATCAGCCCATAGAAACTCCTTCAGCTCACTACCGAGTATCTCTTGTGCCTTTTGGCAAACTCCAGCCAAGGAGTCATGTGCAATTTTTTTTTAACAATGGTTTTCTCTCTACTACTCTCCTATAAAGCTGCAACTGTAGCTTGTGACTCCTTCAGGGTTATCACAGGTCTCTTGATGGTCTCCCTCACTAGTCTTCTTCTTGCATGATTACTCAGTTTTTGTGGATGGGCTGCTCTGTTCCTATTTAAAGTTCTGCCACACTCTTACCATTTCTTAATGGTTGATTGAACTGGACTCCAAGGGATTTTCAGTGACTTGGACATTTTCTATTCTTCATCCTCTGCCTTGTGCTTTTCAACTCCTTTTCACTGAGTTACTCATTGTGTAGGTCAGGCCACCATACTGACTCACCATGAGTTGGACCTTCCAGTTAAGGTGCACTTAGACTACAGACAGGTGATCTCCATTAAACTGATGCTGTGACTTCTAAAACCAGTGATGATTTATGTGTGTCACATTAATGGGAATGAATACTTTTGTGATCAGTTACTTTGTGTTTTATATTTGTAATTAATTTACACCACTTTACAGAGATGTTTTCACGTTCACATTAAAGCCTCTTTTTCTGGTGATCAATGCTAAAACAGCCAAAGTAAACCCACTGTGATTTAGTGTTGTATGACAATAAAATGTGAAACTTCCAAGGGGATGAGTACGTTTTACAGGCACTGTAGGTTGCATTGCACAACAGATCATTTTCAGACAGTTTCTTGCCTGGTGAAATGGCACTAACAGACAGGATGGGGCTCATGGCCTCATGCATGTAAAATGTTGACTGGACATGTTTAAACACCAAAGTGTCACGCAAACTGAATTCTGGCACATACATTGAAATCAATTCATTTTCATGTACTCATCTAAAAGCTAAAACTAGAATGCATCAGGAAAGCTACCCAAATTACTGCAGTCATAGCTGAAGTGGCCGGCGTGTTCCCCTAGTCTGGTCACTGTATTTGTTGGCCATTTCCTTTCTGGCTCTGAAGGATTAGACACTCTTGATTCCTACCTGATATTGGCAAAGGTCCTGTAAAAAAAATAAAAAGAAAGCAAGCAACATGTGCCACATAAAGGGAAACGCATAATTCCAACACGAGTTTAAGTTTGGAGTGTGAATTGTGGAGCATACAACTGCTAAGTATGAGGACTTCATTTATCATTTGTGCATGGCATATATAAGAATGGTCTCCTGACATTTCTCCACTGGAAGAATAATGAAAAGAGTACATTTATTTTAAGGCACACCACTAAGGGAATAAAAATTAGAAAGACAAAACAAGAAGCCCAGTGTTCCCCTGGGTCTCCCTGCTTAGTCTGGAGCTCCTGCCTGTATGGTGGGCTGGCTTGCCCACTTCTCTAGCACTCCTTCTCTCTCTCCCTGCCTGTCAATTTTTCTGAGTGCAGGCCAAGTGTCATAACAAGTTTACATGTAACATACAAACTACATATTTTAAAGGTGACATAATGTTGCCATGTCAAAAGTAAAATGAGGCGATTTCAGACTGATTGACATAAGTGGAACTATTAGTAATATTGCAACAGAGGAGAGGAAAGCAAAAGCTCCAGTCAGCAGCCATCCCTGGATAAGTAAACCTCTGGGGGCCCACATTCAGTTTGGCAGACAATGCCAGGCACAGTCTCAGTACGGTCACACAAGTCCTTGGAGTTTAGAACATCATGTTTGAATGAATATACTGCATTAGGAATTACGCCTGGAGTGGGCCAGGGGCCTGAGATGGACTGGCATCCCGTCCAGGGGTTTGTCCCAGTGATTGCTGGGAGAGGCTGCAGGTGCCCCACTACCTGCCCTGGATAAGCAGGATTGGAGGGATGGTTGGAATGGGGGCACAGGCTAAACGAGCGAGACATAATGACTGGCCGAGTTTTACTTATGTAACTCTGTTCTAAAACCACTAAATGTTTCCTTTTGTCTTTTTCTTATTTTCATTCCACTTGTCCTAAGCAGGAAGATCCCATCCTTACTTTAATAATTTGTTTGTGAGCTTTGAGTTTAGTCACATTTTGTAAAAGGATCCAATTGCATTTTATTTACACACATCTCTTGTAAATCAGCATCAGTTATGGTTAAGCTGCCTTTTTAGAATTAGAAAACGATCTGTTTGATAAATGAGGTCCTTATTCTTAACACAAAAGTAGAGGCAAACATTCAAAGTCGACATGCTTACCTCACCTCCTTCGCCACTAAGAAATCAAAATCTTTAGAAATCTGCAGCTGTCCTCAGGCATTCAGCTCAAAATCTGAGAAATGCCATGGAAGCCATGCAAAGGTGTTAGGAGGTTGAGTTGGTGTGGCACGGCTGCTGATGTTTCGTTTACCTTTCCTATTCATTATTGTGGGATTAACGCTGCAGTGTGCAAGTGGATTGTTTTGTATAAGAACTTATTTGTGTGAGTTGGGTTTTCAAAGTCTTTTAAGAAACATATCAATAAAGAAAATGTTTGTATTTTTACTGTTTCCTGGTCTTGGCTTTTTTTATACAGCAGATTACTTAGAAGCAGACCCCAGACCCCCTTGCTTCTCCTGTCACCTTCCCACCTCTGTATGCTACATCTGAACCGAGGGTAAGTCAATTCATTTCTTTGTGCTTGATGACAACTTATGTTAAACCAAATTCATGTAAGTTAAATAAAGGAATTCATCAGCTGAGCAGTAAAGGACCAACAGATGACAGGAATGGCAACACTACTACATTTTCATTTAAAAGCGGCCTTTTGACGCAAAAACAATCTCTGTCCACACATTCTGCGAAGATCCTCGCTGTGAGTCGCAGATAATGTAACATGGGAGGATCAGAAACCCTAACTCCGCCCATGTATGTACACATCCCTCTGAGCTCTGCACTCCGCCCTCCCCACCGAGCTCTGTCTCCGCCCCATCCCGCATCCCGCAGTGAGGGCTACTTGCACATTCTTGACAAAGGTATCTTTGTCCACACAAAAATCCAGAAAAGGCATGTGACGTAGACCAGGGGTACTGCAGGTTTTGTAATTAGAAGCCAGGCCTAGCAGATAATGAAACCTGGTATTTAATTATATGACTTCTAAGATGCTTTCATTCTTCCAAGACCAAAACTGTATATTTTTTTGTTTATTTAAAACTTTTATTCTAATGTTTCATGGTCCTTCTCTCCTCTCTCATTTATTTCAAAACATTGTGTTAACACAGATATTTCATTATTCATATACACAGATTTAAATGGAAACATGTTAGCAGGAGATCTGCTGGTTCCTTTGTCATTTGCAACTCATTAAGAACTGATGCCTGGTTAAGAAAACAGCAGCAGCCAGCCAACAGAGTTTTCAGTTGGTGGCCCACAGTTGGCTTGCTGGCAACTGGCCAATCAGCAGTTAGCGGCTCATCAGAGGCTCGCAGCTGCTAGAACGCTACTGGTAAGCAACCAACATGGTTAACATCGGTCCTCTGCTGGCCACTGTTATATCTGCTGGCCCTACGCTGGTCCACTGGCAGCATTTATATATTGTAAAGTCAACAGACAAAATGTTCGTTGATAATGGGTTGCTTTATTCCCAGACGAGTAGTCCTGTGCCTCAATTTTATCCTATATTACCGAAATGTGCATATGCACCAAATAGTACAGTAGCTAAAGACATAATTGGGTCACAATTTCATAAATTGCTTTGAATAAAAATGAAAGAACTATGCAGTTTAACACTAGAGTTACCAGAGCCTACGAGAAAACGCAAAATCCGGCCCACCTTAAATCCTTTCTCACCTCTCCGTCAGTGTCTTTTGTCCTGTAAATGTGCCGATAAGCAGCAAGAACCCTGGTATCCCATCCCCCCACTCACAGCCGCAGTTCAATTCCAAAGAAGTTTCTCAGTGTTTATCTTCAAGTGAAGTGCTGGAACTTTAAAAAGTACATCGGCATTTGGAAGACGTACATTTCATGTGTGTTCCGTGTCAACAACAATTTATGAAAAAAAGAAAAGCAGGTTACGGTAGGCGGTTGATACGGCAGCTTGCGTGGTGCAATACTAAGAACTGCTGCCTTCCAATCAAGAGGTCGCGGTTTCGATATCAGCTGCTTTCCAAATTTACCATTCTGAGTAGAATCCATGTAGATGCTGGTTGCTTTCCAGAGGCAGCGTGCGCTATAAATGACCTTCAGAGCTTTCTGTGATTCCACACTCAGACACAATGGGTTAAAATACTCTGAGTGGTGCACTGAGATTAACAATGCTAAAGCAGTGTTGGATTAGTTTGGCCATTCCACGCACCATTATATTGTTACAGAATGATTACAATCAAGTGCATTAAATTTGTAAACGATATGCAATTAATTTCAATATATTTGATAAATCCCGTGTCATTGATGTAAATCTGAAAAAAGGAAGACCATACAGAAACAGTAGCACTGCTTTGACGCTGAGCACTGCCAGTTTGCAAAACCGAGCAGAAACTTGTGTATGCTCGGGCTGCCATGAAAATGCGCATGGCTTTATGCCAAGTTTAGTTTGTATACATTTTAAAGAGTGCATGGACACGGACATACACAACCTTTTTTGTGCATACGCACCATTTATACATAAGGCCCTAGGTGTTTTATTGTGTTATCAGATCACATTTGTGACTTGCACCTAAAGTACCAACTAACCTCTTAGGTTCTTTTCCTCTGGGGGGATAGGAGGAAATATCAAAAGTAGCCACATAACTGTTACCTGTAACTTCTTGCCTGTCTCACTGTCCATACTGTACTCCACACATTCAACTCCAGGGTCCACTGACCGGAACCATCTTTTATTTTGAAACCTTTACCTGAACCCAATTTTACCACCAATAGAAAACTACACCCGAGTGTTCCCCATAGCCCTTAAGGGAACACAGCAGGACAAGGAATGGACAATCATAGCTCTCAGCAACCCTAGTAATCAATCAGGCAGAAACATTGAGTTTAAGCTTTTACTTAAAATTCATTCCTTTGCATAATAACCACCAGCAGCAAAGAATGACACGATCTGCCTGAGTTCACGCAGTCTTCATCACATCCACGATGGCAGTTCCCCCATTTATAGATTACACATTCTTAATCAAAAACTGAAAAGAAAGAGACTGAGCTCCTTGAAAGGTGTCCAGCTGCTAGGAAGACAACAAGCTCCATTTAAGTGTTCAGGGCTCCTCTCAAAGTGTCAGAAATGCAGAAAACAAACACTTCATTTTCTGCAACAAAGCACAACCTGAACTAAAACTAAACCCTGAACTGTTTTTGGAAAAAGTTTTATTAAAAAGCAGCCACTGTCTCTTCCCCACTTCTCCTCAAATCAAAAACACACACACCTGGCTTACTGTCCACTAGCATAGCAGCTAACACTCTTACAGTTTCCCAAAACAAAGGAAAACTCAAGGTCGATTCTCATGCAAACAGGCTGGCAATACAAGACTTTCTAAGGTCCGGCTGTGCCTTTCAGCTTTCCCAGAATACACTTCACTCCTGCCAAGTCTGACAAGACTTTCAGGCTTTTGTCCTTTACCTGAAATCTGTCACCTGAAAAGATTAAAGCATTCCCAAATCCCCCACAAAGGCCACTTTATGTCCACATTGTGTCTGCAAGAACATGATCCATACTTAACACATTTATATTGATTTTTATTTTCACAAAAAAGGTTGGACCCAATCGTTAATTGTTTTTTTTGTTCAGCATAGCAACCCCATGTCTTCAAAAATACCATCTGGAAATTAATTTGAACCCAAGAATTGGTGCATGTGTCTCTGACATTTCCCACATTGTGTGAACTCTTCAAGTCAGAATGGCCAGCACAGACGTCTCCATGCCTGCAGTGCTATTCAGGCACTATGTTCTGTTTTTAAAGCCACTCTTTGTCCAAGCAGATTTCTACTTTTCATGTTTTAAGCCTCATATGAGAGTTAAAGGAGTCTGCTGTGAGGACTAAAGCAAAGCTGGGTTTAGCTGCTTCTGTTCTCAGTCCATGGGTGAGTTCACTCTGTAATCCGATTCTGCTGTGCTTGGGCCTTTAAAAGATGATAATCTCTAGAATCAGGCGATGCTGGGAAGGAGGCTTTAAATGCACCTATGCCTGATTTTAGGATCTATGCACCTTTAAAAAGTCAGAACTCTCCAAAACGCACAAAGCTTTCTGTGAGTTCACTTTTGCTAATGCAAGTCACATTTATTAGATTTCTTCCAAATGCACACCATCAGGTTCATTTAGATTCCGAAAAGGAGGCCAAACACAGGTTAGCTATAAGGTTAATGAAGTGCAGGAGTTTGTGCCAGTGTCCCATTCTCTGACATGGAAGCAAACACAACTGCTTCTGAGTGCCCACACTGCTTCATTAGGGCAGCTGCACTATACATTTAGGTAGATTCCGAACAAGATGATGAATATTGGTTTCTGATATTGTTAATAATGCAAAAATGGAATACAATGCTTACTGGAGGACATGAAACATTTATAGTAGAGTAATATCATCACAGGTACATTTTGCACATTTTAATAATTTATCACAAAATGTGGACTTCACCGCTTAACAATTATATGCATTTCTTCTTTCAGTGATATTCCTCCATGATGTTCCTCCTTTTTTGGCAGCTGCTATGGTGTCAGATGTGCCGATAAGCTTCGTGCACTGCCACCAGCATGTCTTACTCTCCTGCTGTGAAGATTGTCCCCTCTCTTTCTCAGACTTGTAGTCTGTGGTTGATCAGCTGTTCAGTGCTTAATTCATAAGGGCTCATAAATTTTGCAGTGAATGCCCATTAATCCAGATCATCATAATCCAGGATTGCTTGAGCCAATTGAAATTGGATGTTCTTGTGCCAGCAAATAAGATGGTATGAAATTGCACTCTTACAGGCCGGCACTCGTTCTGAGATCCAGTATTATCGAATCTGTCTTCCTGGATCAGATCCCAGAAGCAAAGCAGTAACAGGATTATTAGTAAATTATTAGTGATGACACTCAAATTGGAGCAATAGCAGACACTGAAGATGCAACAAAAACAAAGACTTGGACGAGCGTCAGAACTGGGCAAACGCTTGAAAAACAGCATAATACAGAAAAGTTCAAAGTGCTACATGTGTGCAAAAGGAACAATTATAAATACAAAATGGAAGACACTGACTTTCAGGAAGCAACCTCTGAAAAGGATGTAGGGGTCTTATGTCAACACATTTTCAGCGCCTAAACAGTGTGTGGAAGCAATTAAAAGAGCCAATAAAATATGTTATATCAAAAAAACTGCTGAACGTAAATCAAGGGCCACTATGCTCAGATTATACATGCACGAGTGAGGCCACATCTGGAGTGCGGTGTGCAGTTCTGGTCACCACACAACAGCACTTGACGCTGTGCAGAGGAGAGCAACTGATGCATCTGAGGATTTAAGGACACATCCTACTGTGAGTGTCTCAGAATTGAACCTGTTTAGTCTCAAACAGAGGAGTCTGCATGGTGACCTAGTCCAGGGGGGTATTTTTCGTACGTCGCTTAAATCATCCGAGATCAGGTGCCTCATCTTGAATAAGTTAATGCCGGTGACACTCATCCGGGATAGGTCGGTTTTTCAAACGCAGCCGTGTATTAGATTAGTCTAGCTGGATCTAATCATATGAGATGAATGCGCGCGCCCGAGCTGAGTGAAAATCCCATATATATTGAGTTTTGAAAACATGATCAGCAAGTCTTTGAAAGGCTGCAACAAAATGACGAAAGAACGGGCGTTTTTTTTTTTTTTCCCCCACACACGCGGCGCAAGACCTTTTATTCGAAGGACATGAAGAATTTCAAGATTTAATATGCACAAGGGGTAACACTGCAAAAGCAGCCCAGACCAGAAAAGACGGCTGGCAAAAAGTGTTTACAAATTAAACGCTAAGTAGTGTGCATTGTACTTACTGAATGCAGCGTTTAATTTCCTATGTGTCAGATTAATTATTATTTAATGACATAATTCCAGATCAAACGTGAGCACAAGGAGAACACGGGAACAGGTTAAAGTGAAGTACAATAATATATATCAATATTTACCAGTTTGAAGTATAACTATTTAAAGAATTGATGACAAAGAATCATATATAATGTAAAGAACATTAATTTTAAAGCTAATAAGAAGGCAGACAAGCAAAAAACAGATGGAGGTCCACGCGGTCCAGACCTAACCCCTGCAGAAGAGTTGGCTCTCCAGCAAAATGCCCATCGCCCTGTTTCTGAGGGCATTCCAGGGGGAAGCTCATCCTCGGAACCAGTGGCAGGATGCAGTGGTCACTTCATTTCAGGTAAAGGATGGTCATTGCATATATTTGTGTTCAATGTGTGCCATAGATACGTTCCATATAGCCCCCTTTTTTGTTGGGTCAGTCGCAGGGAATGTCATATCCCTAGAACCTGTGTCTGACCAACGAGATATTGACGAAGGTCAAATATTTGATGAAGACGCTGTGTCTGATTATTCATCAGGAGGAGAGGTACATTTTCCAAATAATGTTTGATCAAACTCCACTGTGATCAGTCCCATGTGCCCCAATCACATTTGGAAACCCTGGGTAATGAGACTGTTAGGCCGATTGTGAGATTCTTTATGGAATACCTGCAATGGCATGAAACGCCTCTTTTGTCTGCACATGCAGGTGTCCAGGAAACACAATGAAAACCCGAAGGAAATATTTCAGAGCCAAACAGACTTTACGAATTGCCTGGCAAACTGCACTTTTAGTTAGATTTTCCGCATCGCCTACAGTATATAAAAAAAGTGCCGCTTGTAAAAATCCTCAAAGCAATGCATACTGTCTGTGTGGTTGTGAGAGCCCGACTTCGGCGAGTTTGACTTCGAATATAAGGTGCTAATAAATTTTTGAGGTACAATATTCCCCCTTGGCTAAAGCGGAATCTTTCGAAAAGAATTTCCTCCAGGAGCAATAAAGGATCTTGCCGATCGCGCAAAACCCTCTCTATATGAAATTCTCTTTGTATAATTTGTGCACCAATATCAATTGGTCGCTCATTCATGAACGGCGAAGCCATGACTGGATGACTTCCACGCACCGTCACTGGTTACGTGTGTAAACTAATCCTTGTTTACGTAGAACAAACCTGCTCCGAGCAGGTTTGAGGATTAGGATGTGCTGCTATGACAACACATCCAGCAAGAGTTTCGAAAAACCGACAGATCCAGGATCAGGCCAAATTGTCAACAATTACATCCGGCTAAATGACTAATCCACGTACGAAAAATACCCCCCTGGTCTTCAAAATCCTCAAAGACTTTGATACAGCGGATCCAGCAGAATTATTTCAACATAACAGTGAATTACATACACAAGGATGACAGTGGAAACTAAGGGAAAGCACACAAGACTGAAACCAGGACACACTTCTTTATGCAAAGAGTTGTTGGAAATCCGAACCCAACTACCAAGACAAAGTTTGTCAAGATTTTTGTTTTAACTACAAGAAGAATCTGGATGAAGTACTGGGGCAGATTAGCTAAACAGATGAACCTAATGGACAGAATGGCCTCTTCTCGTTTGAGCTATTTATGTTATTTAAAATTGATGGCACCAGTTCTCCAGTCCACAGTAGTACAATGAACTCACAAATGCAATGAGATTCATTTAACAATATTGTGCAGATGCAGCCTTAGATACCCTCAAAATGAGTAAAATCCTAGACAATTAGCTAGTGATATTTGACAAAAATGTGCACCACTCTAAGTTATCAGCAGAATGAAGACTGGCATAAAATAACAAAAAAAGACGTTAAATATAGCATTTATAAAAACCAGTGTTATATGCAAAATATTAAGTTTAGTTTTCTTCACCCTTCTCCCCCTCCATACATTACCTCCTAAACCAAAGCTGATTATTGCATACAATTGGTGAATTTTTGTACTTTACTGATAAGGACGTCTCCAGTTCCTTCATAATTTAGTTTTTAAATAAAAGAATTTGGTTAACAAGCAGCCAAAAAATAAAAAAATGCACTTAGCACAATTTCTTTTTAAAATTGACCGTTTACAATCAGTTGAAAGAAGGCAATTAGGAGAAGAAAAGCTTAAAAGTTTTCAGCTACATTACGCTAGGACGACCCAGCAAGCAGAGAGCAGTACTGACTTAATGAAGATGAATCAAATCCATCTTTATTTCAAGGTGACCAAGTTCTCCTTCACACGTTGGTTGGCCACTTCTTTAGATGTACACCATCAAGTAGAAGTAGATTTGCATAGTCACGCCATATTCAGAGTGTACTTCACCACAACAACAGAAAACACTGTCTTAACCCACACAATTAATTATATTCACATTTCCAAAACACAGACATTTTAAACCAGAACTACTGTTGCCTTGCTCCAAAGAACTGTGTGTCCGCTGCCATACATTTTAAATCTCTTACCTTAGCAACCAAACATAGTATCACCTGTCATAAGATATGGCAAGGCTCACAGCGACACCTCAAACTCCTAAAAAGACTACCTGCCAGTCTGTAAAGACCCTCTAGTTACCCCATGACTGCTGAAGTTTGGCCCATAGAATTTCATAATAAAGTCAAAATCCAGCTTTGAGGTAAACTCCTTTTATTTGTTTTCTGTAGTTGTAACTACCAAGTGGTATAGTACAGGCTTTAATTCATATTCTGCTCAATGGAGTATCTGTTCAAATTATTGTCCAACTCCGAATAGTGGTAGCAGGACAGAAGCAGTGATTTCATAAGACATGACTTGTGTGCTAAAGATAGATATACATTCATTTAAAACCAGTTAGTAGCAATATCAAACTAAAAACTATTAAAACACGCACACCAAGTGTCTCTCTGCATTCCTGATTTCACAGACAAAGTGCTGACAAGCCCGCTAATTAAACTTGATGTTCAAAAAGCAGCAGGAATATCATCCCCAATTGGCAGAATGCAGGCACCAGCAGGTTTTTAAAAATACCCACTCTACAATAAACAAGTGGTTTCAGGCAATGAACACATGCAATTGTTCTTAATTTTGAAAAAGCAGATACAGTATTTAAAATGTTTAACCTTTGCAAGATATGCATAAACATGTTGGGAACACAGATTACTTTGAGAGCTTCTTTAATGGTTAGACATAAGCAGACAACTAGCAGCTCAGTCTCAAACGGCACCCACCACCACACAATTGAGCAAGTTGTCATTGGTACCTTTCCCAATCACCAAACTGCATTTAATTCTAAAAATCAGTGTAGTCATAGAATACTCATTCCTAAAGGTTCAGTTTACAGTCTCAAGTTCCAAAGATTTGTGTTGAAACCTTTGACTTGCAGCTTCTGCAAATCACTTAAATCGGACACAAAGCTGCTAGGACAGCTGCCATCTCCAGGTCACAAGGGCATTCTACACACTGCAGCAATTCATTTTGAACCGGTTTCAGGATAGGAAGGAAGGGGCAAAGAATCTGAAAGCAGAACCACCATTAAACTCTTTAAATCACCTCCTTATTAGTCCAGTATAAAGACACTTCAGGAAAATGAGCAACATTTGTGTTGTAGAGGGTAAGAATTTGGACTTTAATCCCCCAAATATGTCAGCTTAAAATCTCTTCTCCAACTCACCATGATCCTCAGCAAATTAAATTAACCTCTATGTGCGGAAATTGTGGAGAGAGAAAAAAAAACAAAACAAAAAAAAACAAAAAACATCATGGTACAAAATGCTTTGAAAATAAACCACACGGTACTTAATGCTGTAGATCCAAGAGAATAAGCACAAATCCCAGCCTTGCCACTTGGTGTGGGATTTGTGCCTCCTTTACACTTTGACCTCGATCCCCCCCAAAAACACAGGCACATCAGGTTTATTGGCTGGTATGAGAGGGTCTGGCTGTGTGTCCAAGTGTGCACTGTGATGTGCTGGCATCCTGCACTGCAGGTTAAGCTTTAGCGGTCTGCATCCCTTAAAACAGGTCTAGAAATAGAGGTCTCCTTTAAAGTTCCAGCAACAAAAGTCAACTAAACATATTTTAATATATACAAAAATGTTTATTACTTTAGCATTGTTTAAAAAAAAAAATCTATACAGTAAAAATTTTATTTCCAAACAAAATTCAAAAAGAAATTTCTAAACTTCATTGACAAGTCCACTTTAACCAATAAGTTAAAGTGTAATACAATGTCATTGTCATAATTATACAAGGCTGGGCCTCAAATACGTGAGATCTCTTAAACAAACAGAGCCCACATTTAAAAAACACACACAAAGCCTTCACATGTTTATAGGAGTAGCAAATAAAATGTATACAAATGAGCAATTAAAGTCTCATTTCAAACGCAGTATAGTACAGGTTTTAACAAGAGGTTCTCTCTATAGAAACAGCGGTTCTGTCTGAATACCTGTCAGTAGTTAAAGAATAATTTAAACAATACAGCGTGAGAGCCTTAATAGACTTGGGAATTTCAGGTGATGTTACTCCTCCTATCGGTCATTGGCCACTAGTGTAGTGGTCATGGCTATTCATGACAGTTTCATTTTCTAAAGTCATTCCATAGCTGTATATAATTTGGAATGTATAAAATAAAAGAGTTCACCGATTAATCAAGCGGTGTAGTGTTAGTTATGTTTCAATAATTGGTTCAGTAAATTTGCATGTTATCTGAGTGTTTATACTGCATACTCATTGTTAGTGCTGCTAAATATCAGTAAATATCCATAATTGAAATAAAACTGAAAGATTGACTTTGGTTTAAAGTAAAGTAAACTGATGATTCAATCTTTGTGGATTCTTCAGAACTAGAGATGCAACACTGACCTATGGAGTGTAGAACTTGCAAACTTTAAGAGGCCTTCTGTTAAGCAGTGAGTGCTGATGGTGATAGGAATCAAATAGATCCTTACACAGTGAAATATTGCCAACAGTAATCGCCATGAAAGAGAGTGAGCAGCAAACAAATTAAAAGACACCTGAGGTAGTACACAGCCAAGCAGGACCAACAGTAGGCCAGGCCAGTACAAGAAATAAGCTGTTGTCCATTTTTGGTTATTTACAAAAGCTAGAGGTTTCTTTGATCACAGTAAAGCTGGCCATTCCAGCCAGGAAGTCTATAAACAAGAAGGAAATTCAGGAAAACCACCAGACATTTCATTTAGCTTTTTTTGCCAATGCTAGATAAAGTTGCATCAGCCCAGTGGAAGAAGGCATTCTGAATCCTGGCAGCTTGACGAAACGATGCCTGTGAAATTCTCCGAGTTCGCCGATTCTGAGAGCACGTGTAACTGTTTATCATGAGTTGCTTGTAGTTTTCAATAGCTTGATTGCTGTGAAGAAGAAATTAGCAGGCTTACTGGTTTGTAGCTATGGTGAGAAGGCAACACACGGTGAACAAAGGTTAATATGTGCAGACACGGCAGCAAGCAGAGTGGGCCTAGCAAATGCAAGTCTGGGGAAAGAACAGCAGCTACACTGCTTATATTATACTTCCATTTCACAAACTCCAAGGTTCTCCATCAAAAATGCTCATAACTTAATGCAAATAAATGTAAAACACAGGAGGATTCTGTTTACAAGACCAAAAAGTTAGTATTTTGAACAAATCATGCAAACCACTGTGTACAAAAAAAAAAGTTTTAATGAAAAGTGGCTGATAAGCAATGAGCAGAATTAGTTGTGATGGGACACTGTCAAAAATTTTACCTTATTTTTGGCTGGCTTTACTCTGCAAGGAGAGAAACAGCCAGGTCACTGTTGAGAGATGAAGGAAGACTTGTGGTTAGAAGACAGCACTACAGAGTCTCGCTTATCAGGGTTTTAAAAATGTCAAAAAAATGGAAGTTCCTCAGAAAAAAAGTCAATCAAGCAGCCACATGTTCCACTCTTGGTAATATTTAATGCTTACCTGTACCTATAAATCAGTTGCTTTATATAACTATTTGTCCCAAGGCTGGAAAATTAGCTTTCAAGGAAGCTAAATAATTTATATAAAAAGCACCACACATTACACACAACCCTCCCCTCTCAAATACACACTGGAATGACTGAAAAGATAAATAAAATAAAATAAAAAAAAAGGAAGAAGAAAGAAAACGGACTTAGCTAAAAGGTAGATCAGGAAAAGAAATTTAGCTATAAACGGCATGGCTTTTACAATGGCCAAAGTATTATGACACACAAGCACACATCTAGATGTATCAGATGTCTGACCATTTTGGAAACTTACTGTATTACATGCAACATCTTTACACTTTTTAATGTCAAATGACTACACCATTATTATATTTATCAACCGAGATGAAACATAAAAGTCAGAGGGATCCATGTATTTCTGTTACAAACTGTTCACATGCATGGATTTAAAAAAAAAATTCTAGAGAGAGATATTGGGAGCATGGCTCCGAGGCTAGGGATCTGCACTGACCTTCAAAAGGTTGCTGGTTCAAATCCCGTAAACATTAGAAGTGACTATGCTGGGCCCTTGGGCAAGGCCCTTAACCTGCAATTGCTTCATCCGGAGTATAACATTAACCTGCATCGAAATTTTACATATTTGAAAAGAAACTATGGTCAACTATAAGTATGCACATATTGTCACCTTTCAAAATCAAACTCAATTTTGTTAAATACACAGTACATGTAGATTCAGGGCTGTAGAATAATAGATATGTGTTAGTCTATTCAATGAAAACACTTGACTGGAAGCTTTATAGCATTTAATCAATTACAATTATAATGGGATGTTTAAACAAGTAATGAAGTACATTAAAGTGGATATTTGATAATGACTGGAGGAAAACAGACTTTGGAAGGATGAAAATTAATGTGGACCACATTCTCAAAGTTGCCTTTTTCAAGACAGAATTACTTTTGGAGCCCATGGTAACCTTAGAAGCTCTAACAGAAAAAACTTAGAAACAGCTTCTCTACGTTTTGTTTTTTTAGGGGGATATATTTTGATATAGACCTGCTTTAATATCATTGATAATGACATATTAGGTTTAGTCAAAAATTTCTGGAACCAATTATTTTAAACTCACAATAGTTTAGTTGTATTTTAGACAAATATTGAGAAATGTAATTAGAGATGAGCAAAAATTTTTTATGTATTTTTTTTTTTAATATATATATATATATATATATATATAAAAATGATCTGCAGCAGTAGTCAAACTGACAGATTTCCTTTACAAGTGGTTAAGCAGATAGATTATGAAAATAAATATTCTCATGCACAGCTAAAGTTCAAATGTTTCAGGATGAGCATTTAGCAGTACTTATTATACCACTTCTATTAACAAAAAGGTTTAAAAAGATGCTACTTGCAGTTTGGCAGGATACATACAAGTTTGAGTTTCATGTCAAGTAAAGCACAGATGTCTCACAGATATACTGTAGACATGGATTCATATTCTGTTTTAGTTACTATATACCAAACCTTTACATATTTTCTTTACGCACTGTGTGTACTGAAAATTTTCTCAAAAACCCAAAAGACATACATGGTATTACAAGGTACTGTGATTATCTGGGTGTTACATTCTGTCATTCCACAAATAGAGCATCAACAGGTTAATTGACTTATTCAGGGTGACACAGCAAGTTGATGATTGGCTCAGAAACTTCCAAATTATTGTCCACCTTAGCCACTAGGCTACACTGCCTAGCTAGAATTCCAAAACTATACATCTAAAAGTCCAACACAAATGAATCCTGGAAGGTCTCACCATTTGAACATTTGTTACTCTGAAAGTAATTATTTTCATAAGGTCTAAAACATCTTTAGTAGTTGACCCTAAGTTTCAAAGTATCCTTCTAAAACCCTGAAAAAAAATGTCAAATCTCACTGGATGGGATAAAACTAACTTCATTGCCTAAAAGGATATTATATTTAAACTAAATACAAATATAAATAACTGGCATCACACAGTGAGAACAATTCTTTAAATTTATGGGATTAAATCATTGTACAGACATGGTACCTGGATCATGTCATATTAGCATGCTTTAGCGTGCACAAAGCACATTATGCAGCATACTGCATTTAGAAACAAATGAAGAGGTCTTCATCTACTCACTACATTAATGCACAAACTTAGGGATTAATAAAGTATCTATATCTAGTACTTGAAGACAAAAAAAAATAAAAAATCAATGAACCATAAAAATAACATGTTGTACTTTTATTTCACCTGTTTTAAACACTGAACAGCCTCATCAAGAGGAACACATAATACTTCAACTTAAACAGGCTCCAGCATTTGCAGCTAGTATCTCATCCACACAAAGGAAAAAAAAAAAAAAGTTTCGTACTGGAAAAGCCTGTCAGCCCACTGGCTTTATCTAATCTTGGAATGTGTCTGGTCACTCTATCAGACTGCATTTAACTGCATTTTTGCAATAAGGAAAACAAAACAGTACAAACATGGCAAAAGTTGGCTAAAATTGTGACATACGGGTTAAACAAAATATTCTCACTTGCACTCCACCTACCACTTTTTATGGCTTCTGTACCTTGACTAGTAGCATACAATGATTGATACACTAGTAGTACTAAGATTTCCGGGAGTTAAACTTACACCTAATTATCAGTGGTAATTTACCTCCCATTAGTAATCATATCCGACATTACACTTTATATTACAGTAAGTATTAATATAATTTGCCATATATCAACCAGTACGGTTAGTCAACAGGGTGCTGGCAGAAACTGGGTTATTGTTGGCCACAGAAGAAGGGAGGTAGGGGAGGGAGAGACATGTCCGGAAGCAGGAGGAGAGGAAAAGATAAAGAGTGGAACCAAGGGTAGGAACTTTGTTGGCAGTATGACTGGTAGAGGAGAGAGTTAGCTGATATGATGGTGAGAAGGAAGGTTGATATATTGTGTGTGCAAGAGACTAAAAGGAAGGTGAGTAAGGCCAAGTGTATCGGAGGTGGTTTCAAATTGTTCTATCATTTAGGGCGGAGTGGTGGCTCTGACGCTAAGGATCTGCGCCGATATCCCGAAGGTTGCCGGTTTGAATCCCCGTCACCGTCACTGCCACTGCCACTTTGCTGGGCCCTTGAGCAAGGCCCTTAACCTTCAATTGCTCCAGGGGCGCTGTTCAATGGCTGACCCTGCACTCTGACCCCAAGGGGTATGCGAAAACTAACAAATTCCTAATACGAGAAATTGCATACGGCGAAATAAAGAACAAAAAACAAACAAAAAACAAAAAAAAAACACTGGATGAGATGAGAAATGGATTAGAGGTTATTCTGAAGGAACAGTATGTTAAGAGTGTTTTGGAGGTGAAGAGTGTCAGACAGAGTGATGATTATGAAGCTGGAAATTGGAGGTGTGATGAATGTTGTTAGTGCATATGCCCTGCAAGTTGGGTGTGTAATGGATGAGAAAGAAGATTTCTGAAGTGAATTGGATCAAGTGATGGCCAGTGTACCCAAAGGACAGAAAGTGGCGATTGGAGCAGATTCCAATGGACATATTGGTGAAGAGAACAGAGGAGACGTGGAGGTCATGGGTAGGTATTGTGTCAAGAAGAGAAATGAAGGTGGTCAGATAGTAGTGGATTTTGCAAAAAGGATGGGCATGGCTGTGATGAATACAGTAATCCCTCCTTGATCGCGGGGGTTGCGTTCCAGAACCCCCTGCGAAAGGTGAAAATCCGCGAAGTAGAAACCATATGTTTATATGGTTATTTTTATATTGTCATGCTTGGGTCACAGATTTGCACAGAAACACAGGAGGTTGTAGAGAGAAGAACTTTGTTCAAACACTGCAAACAAACATTTGTCTCTTTTTCAAAAGTTTAAACTGTGCTCCATGACAAGACAGAGATGACAGTTCCGTCTCATAATTAAAAGAATGCAAACATATCTTCCTCTTCAAAGGAGTGCGCATCAGGAGCAGAGAATGTCAGAGAGAGAAAAGCAAACAAATTAATAGGGCTGTTTGGCTTTTAATTATGCGAAGCACCGCGGCACAAAGCAGTTGAAGGCAGCAGCTCAAACCCCCTCCGTCAGGAGCAGAGAAAGAGATAGAGAGATAAAAACAAACAATCAAAAATCAATATGTGCCCTTCAAGCTTTTAAGTATGCGAAGCACCGTGCAGCATGTCGCTTCACGAAGCAGCTGCACAGAAGGGAGCAACGTGAAAGCATTTTTAGTCGAGCGTCCCTATCATCTAGGTGTGCGAACAGCCCCCCTGCTCACACCCCCTCAGAGAATGTCAGAGCGAGAAAGCAAACAATCAAAAATCAATACGTGCTGTTTGATCTTTTAAGTATGCAAAGCACAGTGCAGGAAGCATATCGCTTGACAAATCAGCCATATGCAAGCCCAGCAAGAAAGAGAGCAATGTGAAGGTAATCTTTCAGCGTTTATTGAGGAGCGGCCATATCCTCTAGGGGTGCGAACAGCCCCCCGTGCTTATAATATATTTGAGGAGTTTTATTTAATACGTAATACGCGCTCTGGTTGGGTAGCTTCTCAGCCATCTGCCAATAGCGTCCCTTGTATGAAATCAACTGGGCAAACCAACTGAGGAAGCATGTACCAGAAATTAAAAGACCCATTGTCCGCAGAAATCCGTGAACCAGCATAAAATCCACGATATATATTTAAATATGCATATAAAAAAGTACATATAAAATCCGCGATAGAGTGAAGCCGCTAAAGGCGAAGCGCGATATAGCGAGGGATTACTGTACTTACTTTAAGAAGAGAGGAACATAGGGTGATGTACAAGAGTGGAGAAAGATGCAAACGGGTAGATTATATCCTATGCAGGAGGGTCAATCTAGAAGAGACTGAAGACTGCAAAGTGGTGGCAGGGGAAAGTGTAGTTAGACAACATAGGATGGTGGTCTGTAGGATGAAGCTGGAGATCAAGAAGAGGAGGAGAGTGAGGGCAGAGCCAAGGACCAAATGGTGGAAGTTGAAAAAGGAAGACTGCAAGGGTAAGATAGGCACTGGGTGACAATGAAGAGTTACCAGACAGCTGGGCAACTACAGCAAAAGTAGTAAGGGTGACAGCAAGAAGGGTGCCTGGCGTGACATCTGTACAGAGGAAGAAGGAAAAGGAAACCTGGTGGTGGAATGGGGAGGTACAGGAGAGTATGCAGAGGAAGAAGATGGCAAAAAAGAAGTGGGATAGTCAGAGAGATGCAGAAAGTAGACAAGAGTACAAGGAGATGAGGTGCAAGGTGAAGAGAGAGGTGGCAAAGGCTAAAATAAAACAAAAAAAGGGGCATATGATGAGTTGTATGAGAGGTTGGAAACTAAGGAAGGAAGAAGATGACCTGTACCGATTGGCTAGACAGAAGGACCGAGCTGGGAAAGATGTGCAACACATTAGGGTGATAAAGGATGAAGATGGGAACATAAAAAAAAGAGGAGGGTGTGTTGAGCAGAAAGTACTTTGAGAGGCTGATGAATGAAGAGAATGAGAGAGAGAGAGAAAGGTTGGATGATGTGGCGATAGTGAACCAGGAAGTGCAACGGATTACTAAGGAGGAAGTAAGGACAGCTTTGAAGAGGATGAAGAATTGAAAGGCAGTTGATCCAGATGACATGCCTGTGGAAACATGGAGGTGTTTAGGAGAGATGGCAGTGGAGTTTTTAACAAGATTATTTAATAGAATCTTGGAAAGTGAGAGATGCCGGAGGAGTGGAGAAGCAGTGTACTGGTACCGATTTTTAAGAATAAGGGGGATGTGCAGAGCTGTAGTAACTACAGTGGGATAAACTTGATGAGCCACAGCATGAAGTTATGGGAAAGAGCAGTGGAAGCTCGGTTAAGAAGGGAGGTGATGATTAGTGAGCAGCAGTATGATTTCATGCCAAGAAAGAGCACCACAGATGCAATGTTTGCTCTGAGAATGTTGATGGAGAATTATAGGGAAGGCCAGAAGGAGTTGCATTTCATCTTTGGGGACCTGGAGAAAGCATATGACAGGGTGCCTGAAGAAGAGTTGTGGTATTGTAGGAGGAAGTCAGGAGTGGCAGAGAAGTATGTAAGAGTTGTGCAGGATATGTACGAGGGAAGTGTAACAGTGGTGAGGTCTGCGGTAGGAGTGACAGATGCATTCAAAGTGCAGTTGGACTGTGATGTTTGCCGAGGACATTGTGATCTGTAGCGAGAGTACGGAGCAGGTGGAGGAGACCTTGGAGAGGTGGAGATATGCTCTAGAGAGGACAGGAATGAAGGTATGTAGGAACAAGTCAGAATACATGCGTGTAAAGGAGAGGGAGGTCAGTGGAATGGTGAGGTTGCAGGGAGCAGAGTTGGCAAAGGTGGAGGAGTTTAAATAATTGGGATCAACAGTACAGAGTAACGGGGATTTGGAAGAGAGGTGAAAAAGAATGCAGGCAGGGTGGAGAAGAGAGTGTCAAGAGTAATTTGTGACAGATGGGTATAAGTATGAGTGAAAGGGAAGGTCTACAGGACAGTAGCGAGACCAGCTATGTTATATGGGTTGGAGACGGTGACATTGACCAGAAAGCAGGAGACAGAGTTGGAGGTAGCAAAGTTAAAGATGCTAAAATTTGCATTGGGTGTGACGAGGGCGGACAGGATTAGAAATGAGTACATTAGAGGGTCAGCTCAAGTTGGAAAGTCAACTTGGGAGACAAAGTCAGAGGGGCGAGATTGCATTGGTTTGGACATGAGCAGAGGAGAGATGTTGGGTATATTGAGGAAAAGAATGTTAAAGACAGAGCTGCCAGGCAAGATGAAAAGAGGAAGGCCTAAGAAGATTTATGGATGTGGCGAGAGGATATGCAGGTGATGAGTGTAACACAGCAAGATGCAGAGGACAGGAAGATATGGAAAAAGGTGAGCCGCTGTGGCAACCCCTAATGGGAGCAGCCGAAAGAAAAATACAGCAACCTAAATTATTTCTGGCACATCTTCAGCAATTTTACCAATCTAAGGGCAACATTTATCACATGCTGGAGGAACCTGTGGCAGAAAGATTTTTATTCCAAGCAAATTTTGCTGAATTGGGCTCTTGAAGTATAACTAGGGATTTCTTACCTTATTCATTAATTTTCTTTAATTACTTTAAATGTCTTCATTTAGGTCTTTATGGCTTAACACACAAGTAGAAGTATTAGTCAAGTAGTCCTTATTTTTTAACATTTGTCATTTACACCCATGTTGTCTTATTGTTTATTCACAACACAAACAATTAAGATAAATCATTTACTTTGCTAAAAAAAGTTTGACTATTGCAGTGACAAAAGTCAGACAAAACCAACTACAAATTAAAGTCTCTTTCAGACAATACACAGAAGTGTGGTCAAAAGCAGAGATACGTCTGCATTACACATTCCATTTAGTACCTCTTAATTGGATAGCAGCACATTTCACAAGAGGAATGGAAGTAATTCAATCAAAGGCAGATGTACTTACCACTCATCTCTTCCAATTGCTTCTTCAAAAACATGAGAGATACCCTTCAGCTGACTAAGGCCAGCAGACACAAACTCCAAGTCTTTGTTAAATTGTCTGGAACAAGAAATTAGTGAGAATCTGAAACAGTGTGTGTATAATGCATATTAACACAATAAACTTTAAGAGACTTAAATGAAAATGTCATGCCTAAAGGAGCAGTTACATAGTATTAAAACTATGTAACCATTCAGTTTAATCAGCTAATAAGTCTTCGTGCACTCCAATAATTGGCCCAATGTCACTGCAGCCACTAGAGATCCAAACTGTATATCTGCAGATCTGTTTTGTTAGATTTATGCTTTATAGATTAAATGAAGAAAGACATAAGCATGCCAATGCTTAAGAAAAAAAAAAAAAAAAATCTGCAGTCAAGTTGTGCCTGGATAGTAACTAGAAGCATCAATGTATGCAATTCTGCTGAAATGAATTTAGTAAGTTACGTATTTTGTAAATATCAGCAGACTCGAGTACACTGAACAGTTAAACTACAGGATAAGAAGGACAACAGCTTCAAATTATTTTGCTGTTCTTCATAACCAACAATATACTTCATATTGTTTAGTGTGTTCTCAACACCACAATGGGTGTAGAATCTTGTCTAGCTAAGAACACCAAGCAGACTTTACCTTCTTCCAACATGGGTGCCTGGTGATGCAAATGGACTCTTCACTGCTGCCATACGGACAAGCTTTTTCCGGTAACTTCCAACTCTTCCTGTTTTTGAACACCCATTATTTTCTGGTGTCTTAACACGAGGTGCCCTCTTGACCCCAGACTTTGGTGTTCGCTTTGTGGTGCGTTTAACAGTGGGCGATACACGGGAAGGTGTAGGTCTGCAGGGGCTGCTCACAGGTGTGTCACCTGGATGATTTTCTCCACATCGAGATTTTCCTGGAGTTCCAACCAAGCATTCTTCTTTGGCATTTCTTCTCTTCTGAAGCTTCTATATTGAATACAGAAACAAAGGAACAAAAGTTATGTACACACACACACACACACACACACACACACACACACAAGAATGGCAAAAGTTAATTTGGGCTCATTTGCTCTTCAGACTCACAAGCAGTCTCTCGACGCTCAGTGAGCCAAGTCAAAGACCTCACTTTTGGTGTATGAACCAATATTAGCCCAGGATTATCAAATGTTGATTGACAACAGTGTTTGAGCATATCCCATTCCTAAGTCCAAGATGATGTGCAGCCATCTACTAGCTTTCTAGCCAAAATAAAGATTTGCACATTATTTGTGAACACACCTTAGAATCTACTTTACAGCATATCTGAAGCAAGCAGTGTCAATCCATAAAAAGCAGAGCACTTAAGTGGTTGCAGAAATATAACA
The DNA here is from genome assembly GCF_900747795.2 of Erpetoichthys calabaricus. Lineage (NCBI taxonomy): Eukaryota > Metazoa > Chordata > Cladistia > Polypteriformes > Polypteridae > Erpetoichthys > Erpetoichthys calabaricus. Next base: position 62,863,563 of record NC_041401.2, on the reverse strand, counting down.
ATATAAGAAGCAGTTGAATCAGATTACAAGACAAAACATACTATTACATATTTACAATTAAAGTAAAAAAAATAACATGCTTTGGGTTTAAGAAAAGCAAAACAAATAAAATCAAAGTAGGAGAAATATACAAAAAAAGGCAGATTAAAATAAACTTATAACATAAGATACAGATAAAAACCAAATAAAAGAAAAGCAAACCTTTAATTTTTTTAAATCCTTAAGTTATATAGAATAAGTGTCTTAAGTAATTTCTTACAGCAGTTAAAAATCAGGGCATTTCTGAAGACTACCGTCAGGGTATTCCATAGCCTGGGAGCACTATAGGAAAAGCTCAACCGCCCTATGGATCTAAGTTTGCAAAATGGTTGCTGCAGGGTGAAACAGTTAACAGAGTTAACTGAGAGAGCGTTCAGGGGACCATAGGGACTAACAAGATCACCGATGTACCGGTAATTAGGGACTGTGTCATGGACTGCTTAGTATGTGGGAATAAAAGTTTTAAACTTGTGTGCATGAACATGGAGTTAGTGTAGTTATGAGAGTACAGGGGTGATATGATGATGTAAAGATGTTAGAATAAAAACACAGACAGCACAGTTTTGCACATACTGGAGCTTCTTAAGGAAATTGGCAACTAAAGAGAAGTGCATTGCAATAAAGCAGTTATTGTGTCTTTTAGTTTTAAGTTTTTATTCTGTCAGTTAACAAAAATGTATTCTTTGCCTAAAATAAGTATGAAAAAGAGGCCAGACATTATACAAATTCTCCTTGCTGACAAATCCAAGTTGCTGAACATTACCTGTGACACATTTCCTAAGGCATTCTTAGCGCTCCTTGAGAGGCTGCATACTGTGCCAACTTTCTTCCGGTTTTCCAGTGTTTCCCATGTGATTGCCTCTTGTAAATTAACCTCAACCGTTTTAAGTGGCAGCTTCTTGCGGAGGGACATTCGAAGGGTGTTGAGTGAACTAGAGGATGGGCGCTTACGAAAACGGTCTGGAAGAGGGCTTTGCAGTTCTTCTGTCTCCTCTAGTACCTGATGTGTTCGCCAGCCCACTGCAGATCCAACACCTTGAAGTAGATGAGATGCCATAGTCTGAAGGGGTTGAGAAATAAAAGTACAACGCAACCTAATTATGATGGAAGGAAAAATTTCTATTCAGTAGTATATACACGTTATGCATGAATCAAAAGCTTTTAGCAAATAAGACCAAAATGCAAACAAAATTGTGAATGTGATAAAAATTTAAAATGACAATATAAACAGAAACAAAGCTATATTGATAGCCACTAGGAAGAGCTTGGAGGGGAGAAAGAAAAAAAAAAAAAAAAAAAGAACACACACCACACCCAGCATCTGGAGTACAGAACAATGTATTATTGAAGAGAAACCAAAAGAAACTGGACATTGCAATCAGCTTTGATTGGGCCTTGCAGCTTGAGGAAACATGATTACACTTAACAAGAAAAACTACAGTATATTGTTTCTCAGGTTGTTAAAGTTGCATACATTCAAATTTTTGTTGAATAATAAATTCAAATAATATACAATATACTAATAAAAATGTTCCCTTTGTATGTAGGTATTGTGTCTCATATTCCCATTAGCTAATAGATCAGTACTCTTAAATGGCACACCGAGGCCTTCATGATAAACTTTAAATGAACACGAATAGTATCTGCATATTCTAAATACTGTTTTGGTAGACATTGTTTTAGGTATTAGGAAACAAGAGTTATTCACTAAATTGCTGGTCCTACAAACAGACAAATTTAGAGAATTTAGTTAAAAATAAATAATAATAAAAAGATTTGACGCAACGGACAACTCGAGTGAAAAAAAAAAATAGCAAAATTTTCAGATTTTTAGTGGATTAACCAATTACCCTAATTAAGTAAAATTAGAAATTGAGGGTCTTAAGAGATCTGATGAGTTAAATGAGGATAAAAAAAAATTATGATCATTGAACATTCTGGGAAAAAACAGATATTTACCCTCATACTGTAAAACTTGACAGAGACCCTATTAATACCCCCAAAGCGTTTCTTATCTATCATTTGACTCATTTACAATTTTTATTCCCCCCATAACCGGATATGTGGTGTGCCGGAGTTTACCGAATCCTATCTCAGCAGCACTGGGCACAAGGAAGGAAACAACCCTGGACAGGTCAAATTACCTGGTACGCTCCCCCACGAGTGCAGACACTGAAATCTTGACAGCTGTGTCAGGTCGCCCAGCACTCAAGGGGAGTGCTTCAGTTTTCAAAGGGTGAAATATTTCTGGATTGCTTTCTGCCCTACAAAGTCCATGTAAGTAATGTAAATCTATACAATTAGCAGACACCTTGGCAGCTAATATTGCTCAAAAAGTTGTTCCAAATTATCGTAAACTAGCCGTGCCCCATGGTTCCGCCTGCGTAGAAGTGAAACAGTTAGGACAGTGAGGAGGGAGGGCCCTTCCTGACTCCCTACTCCTGACGTTACGCTTCCCCCTCTTCTCGGCTCGCAGCCTCTGTCTCGGATTAGTGTGAATATATCGCTCCTGCAACCGAAATTTGATTCTTAGCACGAGGAGAGAAGTCGCAAAATCAACCAGACTGTTCAAGCAAATTCTAGAAAAATGCCCGATCTAAATCTGTTAAGCAGTTCTCTCCTTCGCTAGCTAAGAGGATGCAACCCCGAGGCGGGCGCGTGAGTGAGGAGGGCCCTGCTCCCCACTGCATCTCTCTTGGATTCACGCAAATAAATCAGTACCGCAAGCGAACTATAATACTTAGCGTGATAAGTGAAGTCACAAAATCAACCGGAATGTTGAAGCAAATTATAGTTAAAAAAAAAAAAAAAAAAAAAAAAAAAAAAAAAAAAAAAAAAACGTTAAGTAGTTCTCTCATGAAAAGCGGACAGACGTTGAATATTTAGAGAGAGAGAGAGAGATACAACAATGTGAAAAGCAGTGCCATCACACCCCAACAATTTCTTTTGTCAAATGTAGCACCATTATAGTTCTTTCGGCAGTATTTTATAGTAGTTAAAAATACATCTCATTTGTAACATTGTACAATAAAATATTTTTACCCTATCTTTTTTAAATAAAGTCATATGCAATATGCTTACTCTACTCTCAAGCTAATGACATTGGCTCAGCAAAGACACTGCTCAACAGTGGACTACTTATTGTTAACTATTGTGCAGCAGCAACGCTGTCTTCTCTCTAAATGTCAAATGAAAGTTGCTTTCAAAGAAATTATCCACTCCTATTAAGTCATTGTGGCAGACATGTAAACTTCTTACCCTGGATGAATTCCTACCACTTTTCCATTATGGCTCCCTATAACCATATGTAAATGAAAGTGTAAAATAAATGGATGTTCAGATTGATGAAATTACACCTACTAGGCAAACATGTCCTTAGCAACCTGTCACTATTGTTTTGAAAAGAACAAAAACTCATTTACAATTCATTAATTGCAGAGTATTCAATGCTTTCAACAATCACATAAAATTCTGAAATTCAGCCGGGTGGTCTAGCATGTAAAGCCTTGGACTTTAAAAACAAAAAAGTTGACATTCAATACCCCTGAACACAATAGATCCACAAGTCCAAGTAATGCCTAATCCTGCCAGAGCTTCATTTGTGTATTTAAAAAAAAAAAAAAGTATCCTGATTTTGCACACGTTGTGGGTAAAGGCATCTGCCAAAAAATCTTTAGAAAGAATAGGCCTTCAAGTGTCCACTCAAGATTCTTATTTTCCAAACTTCAAAAGCAACATTGAGGTGCAGTGGTTACAACTGTCACTTACAGCTCCAGATGACTTGGTTCAAATCTTGGCCCATTCCCTGTTCATGCTAGATGTCTTTGGTTATTCGAATTCACTTTCTCATCACCATACACATGATGTTAGGTTCACTTGCAATAGGAAGTTTATCCAGTATGAATGAGTGTTCTGTGGTGGGCTGGCACCCCAAACTAGAGTAAATGCCTTCCAAAGTATTTCTACCCAACTTGCATTACTGGCATTGCATAAACTGTAAGGATTTTACCAATCACTCCTCTTTCATGCACTACAAAAAGGTAGTACTCTGGAGATTCCAATGTCAGAAATATTGCATGGACATCTAAAAATTGCCTCGCATTTTATTGGTTTGTGTAATGAAGGTTCACTTTAGTCTAGGGTGTTTTTCCTTAAGCATGTGCCTTTCCTAAAGTCATCAATACAGTAATACTGTCTAACAACAATTCCGCATATGGTTCGACGACTTACTAGGACTTGTCCAGAGTCATCCCTTAATTATTGGAGTTGATTTTCTTATTAGCACAGTGACAAAAAAAACAATCTTTTTTTACTTAATAGCTTTTTTGAATGAGATCTGAACTCCGCCCTGAACATCTCCCTGTAGGCTTTTACTCAGTTAATGACAAGAAGGTTTCCGTTCAATTCAGCCGTGAAGCTCCTCTTAACTCACTCATACCGAGACTGTGAAGGCCGCAGGGAAAATAGTCACGACACTCTGACAATGGAAGAATCCCGAGACACTTTATTCATTCGAGATGAACTTTTACAGTTTGCGATTATTAAACACAGTCAAAAACTCTGGCGTTGATTTTCAGCGCCAAGTCTAAGCAAGAGAGGGCGTGCAATTTTATAAGGAATTTGATATCATAAATAGCTCAAGTACAGCACAGCACAATTGCATTTACATTTACCTTCAGAACTCGTGCTCGTGGTCAGAGAGCAAAAACACCAACTTTAAATGCACTCGGTTTAGTGGTGGGTTATTTTCATATTGTCGTGCTACAATGAGTGTGGCTGCCTACACCAGGAGATCTGCAACTATCCAGGAAATAAAAGGGATTTCTAGGAATTATGCAGTTCTGCCCTACATTGTACCATAGTGAGTATTCAAAAGGACCGTTAAAACAAATTTTAAAAATGACAAGTAAATCACAATACAGTATTTTTCACCGTTGCATGACAGTAAAGGAAAAGAAATTTTGAAAATTCCTAAACTCGAAAATGCCCAGAGAAACTGAATTCTTAGGATTCAAGTTGTTCTTTTAGTTGGACTGGTTCGAAGAGCTACAGACATAGAGACATTTAATCAAACACAAAACTAAACATTGAGCATAAAACAAATGCAAAATACCAAAGATACCAAGAGAACAGATGATGGGGGACAAAAAGGGGAGAAACAACAAATACTAGTAGAGAGGGGGAGAAATTCTATGGCTCAACAAGAAGTGCATACAGCATAAATCCGGCAGATTTGGTCCCGACGTTCACCCAGCCCCTCCCTGAGAGTTCTAATAAAAAAAAAGTACAGACAGGAAATTCCAGCAATGCTAAAAATACACAGCATAAAGTACAACGGTGAATTAGACAATTGAAAAGTGGCAACTTGAAAGGAACAAATTATTTTAAACGTTTCGGTTTGTTAAATAACTATAAATCAACTATTTAATATGCAGCAAAATTAAATAGTATTTAAGCGCAACGTTTCCATAAAAGAAGAAATGAGAACAAGATAAAACCCTTTTAATAATAAAAGGCACACACGAGGAAAGTGCTTAAAAACACATATGCCGTGAGGGCCAATGAAGACAATGAAATCTTAACGCCGACTACCTAAGGAACACAAAGAGCTCATAGAGATTCGACAGTGATTTTAGAGAAAGTGCACGGCGGCGTTTCAATCAGAACTTCATGTGGACTTACCCGAAAGTAACTTTTTCTTCTGATTTACAGCTCAACGTGTATACCAGCCGCACCATACACTTCCCGCTTTTTTATAAATACAAATATTCCTTGCTAGAAAACCAGTCATTAATCCTAGTGAGCGCTTGTCTCCGAGTCGACGCCTAATGTTTGAATTCTGCGCGACTCCACAAACCCGCCCTAAAGATGCTCTCCCATTGGCTCTCCTCGAGATCTGTGTTGTGATTGGTTCATGGTGAGGCCCTTTTCATGGGAAACTAGAGTAACTCGTCACGGCGCAAAGTGACTGGTATCCCTTGACATTTCATTCTGTATTTGGAGAAGTTTTAACAGACGTTAATGTCTGCTCCCTAATGACCTCGATAGTATGCTTTCACTGGTCACAGAAGGCAGACGGAACTGATTCTATAACTCAGCTAAAAAGAGCCTGACAGATGGAGTTAGTGGTGGAAAACAATAGAGAAGCTGGCATTATGTTGTTGAAAAGTTGCCAGCCTTTGCTCGCCAGATATGCGGCAGGTGCTCAGCATCTCTGCAGCTGCTGTGCATCAAACTGGGCGTACCTGTAGAGACCTGAAATATTAGGTAATACTTGTGTTTTCAATGGAGCCAGAGGGAAATTGTTGGCCCTAAATAGAAGTGGCCCATAACTGGTAATCCCGGGGTCACAAGGTAACTTTTTACAACTACCAGTTCGACTGTCTACATATACATACAGGTCCGTTCAGGAGAATATGACTTCTGAAGTTAACATTGATTAACGACTTTATCAGTTGTAAAATAAATATTACTTAGACCAATTCGTCCTAAGCAGTATCTAACACAAATGAAACTGAAATAAGGCATGTCCATTTCTGAATGCGCATGATATCACATTATTTTAATCCTTTTAATGTGATATGTATATTGGTGTTTAGGGTGGCACTGTGGCACTGCAGAAGGGATTGCTTGCGATCAGTGCCAGAATCTCCTATTAGATAGATAGATAGATAGATAGATAGATAGATAGATAGATAGATAGATAGATAGATAGATAGATAGATAGATGCTTTATTAATCACCAAGGGGAAATTCACATACTCCACCAGCAGCATACTGATCAAAACAATATTAATTAAAGAGTGATAAAAACACAGTGCAAGTTAAAAAGTGCAAGGTGGAGGGTGCAAGGCACGTATAACAGTCAATAACAATGTATAATGTTACCGTTTACCGCACATGGTGGAACTGAAGAGTCGCATAGTGTGCAGGAGGAACGATCTCCTCAGTCTGTCAGTGGAGCAGGGCAGTGACAGCAGTCTGTCGCTGAAGCTGCTCCTCTGTCTGGAGATGATACTGTTTAGTGGATGCAGTGGATTCTCCATGATTGACAGGAGCCTGCTCAGTGCCCGTCGCTCTGCCACAGATGTCAAACTGTCCAGCTCCGTGCCTACAATAGAGCCTGTCTTCCTCACAAGTTTGTCCAGGCGTGAGGCGTCACTCTTCTTTATGCTGCCTCCCCAGCACACCACCGCGTAGAAGAGGGCGCTCACCACAACCGTTTGATAGAACATCTGCAGCATCTTATTGCAGATATTGATGGCATCTGCACGTGACTTGTATGTTTCTACCCGTGTTTGTGTGGCTTGACATCAGGAACTTTAGTTTCATGCCACATTGGCAGCTTTAATTTGTGCTCTGATGTGAGCGTCCAGATTTGGTTTCTGCTTTGCTCACGATTCTTATGATAGAAGCTCCGACTCTCCATGACTTTGTACGGTAAAAAGCAAGTCCTGAAAGTAAACGAATATAATTGCCTGTGCTATGCTTAATAACTAATTTTAATTGTGTGCCCCAGTTAAAACACATTCTTTCATTCTTTCGATCGTTTTTCCAAACGTATTTATTTTTAACCAGTCGGGGATTTGAAAATCTAGGGTTAAACCTTCAGTATAGCTCACTCTTTAGGGGGATTCACGCACAAATAGGCAGTAGACCAGTAAAAATCATCCTCAGAATTCAGAAGAAAACATATTTGTCTAAATAACATATTTCATTAGGTATATTTAAGAATATAGTATTGGTGCACTCTATATTTAGTTTAGCATTAAAAAAAATCGCAGAAATGCTGGTATTATACTGTATTAATGCAGTCAATAAGGACATGACAAACAGTATTTCTTTGGAATTTCACATACAAGATTTCCATTTTGCCGTTGGATGGATTTGAAGGAAATCTGTCAGACATATGCCTAGAAGGTCAGCTACTCAAATGTTACTCATTTGTTGAATTTCTCCCTTTCAGTGGTCTCTTCCAAATTCCACAAGAGGGCACTAGAAGCATTTTCAGGCACAAGTAGGGCAAGTGGCCAATTTGCTTCGTCTTTTTTTCTGATTGAGGGCAATGCTTTGTTTGCACTGGAGTTTCAGTGCAATTTCATTAGTCAGTTTTGCAATACTGGAAGCATGTTTTGCCCATCGAAAACATACACACAAAAGTTTATGTTCCTTATTCTAATCTAAGTGACTGATTTACTTCCATACATTGCCTGAGGGCAGCTTGGCAGCACAGTGGTTAGTGTTGCTACTTCATGTCTCCAGAGATGTAATTGGATTGTTTGAGTTTAGCTGTCTTTGGTTTCAGTTTCCTAAGTTTCAAAGACAGTAGCACAAATTGACACAATGGGTTACATTGCTTTAAAACAGATCTAAGAGTTTGGCTCTAAGTCTTGGCTGGTTACTTTCTGTGTGAATTTTGAACCTTGTGAACCTATGACTGAATATTTTTTCTGTGGGTACCCATCCACTTTTCAAATATGTGCAGTTAAGGTTGGCTTGATTGTCTGATCTGTCCCTGTGATAGTGACTGTGCTTTATGATAGGCTGGTATCCAGTTCAGGGTTGGCTTTTGCCTTGTTCCCAGTGTTTCCCATGCATATAAATAAGCAGTTGCCGGACATGAATGGATTCACAGTTGCAGTTATAGTTTTGGTTCCTTGTTTGTTTTGCAAAATAAAATGTTTTTAACATCTCTAGTGCATTTCTAAACTGACATTGGATTTCACCTGACTGATTGGCCATTGTCTTATAATTACAGTTATATACTGTTAGTGTTCTTATCTCTGCAACAAATGAAGTAAAAATAAAACAAAACACAGAAAGGCCACTCTAGAAGTTGTGATATCTGCACAAAAAAAGTTACAGAATCTGACATAATGTTAATATTAGAGATCATTGCTGCCAATGCACTATCACAACTGATTACAATTATCTAAACTGTGCTGTCAGAATTGATTTAGCAGAAGGGCAAATAGTTAGAAAATAATCAGATGATGTTAGGCAACTTGTGTTCTAAAACTACAGAAAGGGACAGAACCAAAAGGTGTCACAAGGAAACCCAAATCCAAAATGTTAGTTGAACTCCTGGTGAGAAACCATGCACCACCCTAGATAGTTTTTACACTAACTAATACCACAACAAGATTTGCTAAAGAATCCAGAATTGGGCATGACACCATTTATTTTATACTGCCCAAGTGATGACGTTATGCAATTTCACTTCCTGCTGTCAAATTATCCCAGCAGAGCTAAACTGCCAACAACAATATGGCTGTTGACTTGATAAAACATCCAAAATGGAAGCGCTTGCAATAAACAAAATGGCAGTGTGAAAATAAATAAATAAAACTAATGATAAAAAAATCATGTGCTCAAAGTAGTAATTAAATTGCAAAATATTGTACATGCAAAATAGAATTCTGTCCACTTCAGAACTGAGAATCATGACATAAACAAGACGGCAGATGTTACTGTAATATTAAAACCTAGACTAGTATGGTTGTAACGGCCTTGTGTGTGTATCTGTGTGAATGTACCCTATGAGGAGTGAAATTTTGGAGTTAACACCAGCCTTTTCCAGCTGATACTCCAGCTCCCTTAGAACCTGAATTAGTCTGAGAAGGTAAGATGGAATGAATTGATGATGGGGTCAATGACTGGATGGTCACCTTTAGCAAATACAAGCTGAACTTGAGTCAGCAAGCAAGAGTTCACTTAAGCTGAAACAGTTGTGTGTCTCTAAAAAGTGGCAGCCAGCAATATAAAAATTGACACAGGCTCTCGTGAACTGGGAGTGTGACTGTTGTGTTTCTAATCTGATTTGACAGCTTTTATTGGACTGTTTGTGAGGTGAAGACCTGCCTTTGATTATAGTGAACTTTGCCATCCCATTGTCAGCAAGGCAATTCAGATGTTATAAAAACTGGAGTGTTTCATTGATTTGTTAGTAATATCGCAACCGCATGAAAACAACATGGCTTAACAGTAGCTTGCTGAGCAATAACTGATCTCTTTCTAAACTCTAATTGGACAAATAACAAGTTAATTAGACCTGGCTGACGCTGAGCTGTAAAAATTATATTTTTTCTCCCCAGATCATTAGAGATGGTGTGAAAATTTTGAAACCAGATTTTCCTGCTGAATTCAGGCCTTTAGAAGGGCAGATATGGAGAAACATAATCGGACAAGTAAGAAAACAGCATATCAAGAAGCCAATAAGGTGTTGTGTAAGTGGATATTGTATAAGAGAGTAGATGGTTATCAAAACTCAAGATATGCCATGATGGGCACACAGCACTAATGGATCATTAGGTTCTTGTCTTTTTAAAAGGAGGAGGACATCCAAATAAAGATTCATTTGGGATCAACAAGTGGTAATAAAGTATCTATCTATCTATCTATCTATCTATCTATCTATCTATCTATCTATCTATCTATCTATCTATCTATCTATCTATCTATCTATCTATCTATCTATCTATCTATCTATCTATCTATCTATCTATCTAATACTATTGGGTGGACTCACCTCACCAGTCATGTGGGGAAAACTTTAAATTTGGAGGAAGGGGGCCCAGTGCTTGGAGCTTGGAGGTAAATGATGGCAACTGTCTTTCCACTAAGAGGTCATGAAGTCAGAGAAGATTAAGATAGAGATAGCTTAACTGTGGAGACGAGAAGTTTCAAGCAAAGAGAATAACTGGATAGAACTTCCTTGTGAACAGTTTGGGTGATAATTGGGTTTAGCTGGCCACTCAAAGCAGTTAGTCCTTTGTAGTTTGAGTCTTTGTGTTGTTTAATCTTTCTTGCAGCCTATCTGATCTGTCAGGGGTCTCATAGTTGCCTATTCTGATCTCCTTACAATGTCATTTGTGTGTCATAAGTCACACTGGGTTAACATGTCAATATTAAAAGCAGCAAGCTGAGAACTCCCCAGCACTGTTATTAACAGCTGTAGATGCCATTCGTTCACATACTGTTTTAGCTCAGCAAAGAAATGTAAACAGCAAGCCCTAAAGTTGCCATAACAGTAATAATGTTGAACAATGTTTAACGTTTATTTGCAAGCAATATGTCTTAGCAAAGACAGTACAGTTTGTTTCCACTCTTAGAATATGAATTGTATTTCTAGCCGCAGGTGTGCAAAACAAAATCACCTGTTGTGTAACATTTTGCCCAAGTCTGATTTCATGCATTCTAACATAAATTCAAAATCCTAATTTTCCTAAAACCTTTCTTGCCGGAGAGCTTGCATATTAACACACTCCACCATCCATCAAGTTAATTCATTCCCAGTATCTCCTTTGCACACAACACAGTGTGTACAGTTTTTAAAAATGCAATTTAAAGACTAGCACTGTAGGGGGGTGGCATGATGGTGGTATAGAAACAGAGAAGTCAGTAATGTAGATATCGTCCGAATGTCAGTGTGTACGTCACCCCCAGGGGATGTCATGGTAAAATGTGCTCTCAGTGGGATTTGTTTTAAGAAAATATAATGTTGCCTGTTGTGGAGAAATCATCTTCAGATAAAAAACAAGCAGAGTCTTCAGATAGGCAGTCAGAATTGGACTTTATTGCAGAGCATAGGAAAGCATTGCAGAGCACATAAAGCCGTCTCAGTTCAATGAAAACGAACTGAACTGAACTGAACTGAAATGAGACCAATGGGTTAGGCACAGTTCATTTTTATTTCAGTTCTAAAACATCTCTGCTTTGTACATATTCCTTGTCATCCACTTTACATGATATCTTCATAATAATGACCTTGTGCTGTACATTTTTTCATAACAATTACCTTGCCTTGTAAACTTCTTTCCCCTAATAATGGTCAATCTTTTCATAACAGTGTTTAGGACTTGAAGGTCATCCTTGCTGCCTGGCCTGGAGATGACCATCACCTAATCATCTTTTACATTCTTCACATTCTCACATTCCTAATCTTGAGCTAGTAAAAACTGGTGGCCTATTAATTTATCAGTCCTCATCATTAAGATGGAACCAGGATGACCCACATATGAGAAGCTGAAGTGCTCAATCAATAATTACTTGTTGCACCAGCATCCCATAAGGCTAAAATCATAGGTAGCTGTGCTGGTAAGCACAGCAGGCAGTTTCACTGATAAAGACCAAGCTGCTGGAACTGGAAGTAGGCAGGTGGCCTTGAGCTGACATGTGCAGCGCTTCTTAAAAGAAAAAATACTAGCCTTTACTAATTAACCCTTAAATTCTCATATTGCTCAAAGCCAACTGATATCATGTTTTGCTTTAACTTGTTTAATTAAGATATTCATACGCCTTAATATATACATTTAAATGCAATTTAGAAATGTTTATATGTTCAAAATGCTTATGCACTAGCATGCAAGCTTGCTTAGTTTTCTTTAAGATTAAGAAGGGCCTTGAAGGCTTTTAGAAACTTGTTAAGACTTTTGTCAGTCAGAAGGCCCAGCAGAGTCTCCATGTCCCAAAACAAAAACGTACTTACTCAGTTCCCTCAAAAAACACAGCATCCTTTATCAGAGAAAACAAGGCAGGTGAAAGGAAGCAGGCCACATTAAAAACAAAGCAGTGGCCTGTAAAATAATAGTGCCTGTCGAACAAATAGTCAATATTTCTAAAACCTAATAACAAGGCACATCGATCCTTAATCTAAATTCTCAACATGCCCTACAGGGCAGAGAAACGCTTTGGAAGATTGTTGTGAGCCTTCTCCTTCTTCACCAAGGGAAAAAATAAAATTGTGAGCCCTACAATCTGTTAATGAGACCGTTAATGAGATAAGTTGATTTAAATAGGCTTATTACTTACTATAATCTTTTAAGAATGGCATTTCTTAAAGAAAATACACAGGTAAATAACAAAATGATTTTCTTTAATTAGAATAATAATGATAATTCATTAAAAAATTCTAATTATTACAAAATTTCAATTAATAGTAAAAGAAAAAGTAAACTGCAACAATCAGTGATATTTAAAGGAGAGAATGTAAGAGGAAACCTCCCAAAAATTGCTTTAGATAGATAGATAGATAGATAGATAGATAGATAGATAGATAGATAGATAGATAGATAGATAGATAGATAGATAGATAGATAGATAGATAGATAGATAGATAGATACTTTATTAATCCCCAAAGGGAAATTCACATGCTCCAGCAGCAGAATACTGATAAAAACAATATTAATTAAAGAGTGATAAAAACACAGTGCAAGTTAAAAAGTGCAAGGGGGAGAGTGTGAGGCAGGTATAACAGTCAACAACATTGTATAATGTTAACGTTTACCCCCCGTGGAATTGAAGAGTTGCATAGTGTGGTGGAGGAATGATCTCCTCAGTCTGTCAGTGGAGCAGGACAGTGACAGCAGTCTGGTCGCTGAAGCTGCTCCTCTGTCTGTTCAGTGGATGCAGTGGATTCTCCATGATTGACAGGAGCCTGCTCAGCGCCCTTCTCTCCGCCACAGATGTCAAACTGTCCAGCTCCATGCTTACAATAGAGCCTGCCTTCTTTAATCAATAAACTTAAAGGAAACTGTAAAATGGGAAAAACATTAGCCCCCAAAACCAGAATTCTAAGCAAAGTAGACATTTTGAACTATTTCAGTAATTCACTAGAATGAGCTGTTACATAAAGAAAGGTATACAAAGACAGAGCCAGAAAACTCATCATCAATGCGGTACACCTGATTGTTTAGGGGGCCCTTCATCCCATATCTTACTTTTAAAACATACAATAGTGAACACATGGAAGAATGATCAAACAAAGAAAAACTAATTAATGAACAATTGACAAAAATTGCAAATAAATAGTTAAACTAAAGAAAAGAAAATAGAAAAGAGGGCACATTATAAGAATTGACATAAGATAAGACCAAATTGGAGTCCTGATACTGATCACCAGAAGTAGCCCCCCAAGATGGGGTCACAGGTTTTCCAGTGAAACAATCAGCCTAGAGGCAGGAGGTGAGTGTGAAGACTCAGTGGTGAGGAGGACGGCAGGCATCAATGAGGAGAGAAACAAAGACCGGAGGTGATACTTGAAGGCGGAGTAAATGAGGAAGCATTCTCACCAGACAGTCCAGGCCTAAGGCTTGTGTAAGAAGGCTACTCTTGGGCAACAGGCTTACTTCACTTCTTTGTGTTCTGTCTACATGTATCTTTCTCTTGTGTATGTGTATTGTTTTGTTGTTTGTCATAGATAAATATTCTAAACAGAAAAGTGCCTGATATTTATCACTGAAACATCCTGTAGTCAAAAAATTAAACTCATCGATGTTTTTGTTGAAGCAAAAAATGATGATAGATTTTTGAAAAGAATGAGTAGACTACAGTTTCAAATTGTATTTTTTTTCCTAAGGGCATTGATTCTAAGTAATCAGTGACATCATGGTCTCTGTCATTTTGTGAAATATTTGCTATGACACTCTATACTGCTTGGGCACCTGGTCCACATTCAGCATAGTGTGTGCCACCATGGTGTACATATTTAAAAATCAAGCTGCATATTAGAAAGCATTCAAATGCTCTTTCTAATGAAGGAAAGACCTAGTTGCCTACTTGGCAAATACATTAAAATGAATAGTTTTGTGTTTTGGCAAATTCTTTCTTTAATTACCTTGTCATGCCACTATTTTGCTGGACTTGAGTGTCTTAATTCTTGCATTCATCTGATTACACTTTCAAAGGTTTCCCTTAAATCTTCACTGCATGATTCTCCTATCCATCTTGATATTTTTAGGGTCATGATACTTGAATTAGAAACTAATCCAATGCTGTGGGTACACGAGCATTGTGGGACACTAAAACTAATGATCAGTCTGAAAGTGTGTAAAAAATGGAGTCTCTGTAGCTATTTTCTGTGTGTGACTGGCATCATGGTACAATGTCAGTGGGTATCTTTGCTACCTCACAGCCCTTGTTTGAATCCTGGCTGGGTCAACTTTGTGTTTGGTGTTAGCTTACCCCTGTCATATTCATGTCAGTTTCCTCTCATTGTTACAGCTAGGTGACTGAGGGAGTTGTAACACCACCCTACAACTGACTGGCATCCTGCCAAGGATTGGTTCCTTTTGTTGCAGTGATAATCTCCAGCACCCTGCCATCTTGATCAACCCTTTGTATGCATATATTAGTTGTTCTATTTTTAATATGATGTATTTTCAGATGTCATACTGAAGATTCTGAGTGGTGTAAAAATGATATTCTGGGATTAGTTAGGATTTCTTTGATCCAGGGTGAAATATGCATGCATGTTCATCACTTTCTGGATTTTGTATCTGATGGGAAAGTGTAGTTACTTTTGAGTTCTTTGCATCAATAAAATGGTTTTGAAGAACACATAATGAATGTTCTTAAGAGTTAAGGGCTTTCAAATCTGTAACTGATTTCACAGATTTATAGGCAAAATGTCCCTGAAACTGTCAGTCATTTAGTTAATCAGTAGATGAAACAAACTATTTAATGCCCAGCAGTTAAAGAACATTGGCTCGTAAAATGAAGTCACGTACCAAGTCCATTCACTGTTATTAGAATCTCACCTTGTTTTATGTAATCCATATGTGTTTATTGGCTCACATTTGCCACCAATCACATTGTGCAAATTCAACATAGTTTTGATTAAGAAAACCCATATTCTCTTTAGAACCTTGACTCCACCCTGTTTCCCTGTATTCTGTGTGACATAGGTCTTCACTGACCCTTAGGAAACTTTGTCCTTGGGCCATGAGTGATCTTAGATAGGACCAGGCATCTATTCTGGGGGGCCTACTCTTTGTTTTCACCAGGCTAATATGGTGGAGCACTTTAAAAAAACTGCTAAAAACTCATTATTTTAACATGGCTTTCTCATAGCTTCATTTTAGTTTAACCCTGATATTCTGTATATGCATTTAATTATCATTATCATTCTTGGTAGCTCTGAAATCCGTACGAACCCCTACTTTCTCTGCTGTTCTTTTTCCGGTTTTCTGTGGTGGCGATCTGCGCCATCACCACCTGATCAAAGCGCCGTGCTGTCCTTACATTGATGGATTAAAGGACAGTGGCCTACATGACCATCATCATCAAATTCTTCCATGTGAAACTTGAAAACCATGAGGACTGATTGAGATCATTTATGTTAGGTAGAATGTCTAGAGGGCTGGGTGGTCTTGAGGTCTTGGAACCCCTGTAGATTTTTTTTTTTTTCTTCAGCCATCTGGAGTTTTTTTTTTTCTGTCCTCCTGGCCATCGGACCTTACTTTTATTCTATGTTAATTAGTATTGCCTAATTTTATTTTTATATTTTGTCTTTTTTCTCTTTCTTCATCCTGTAAAGCACTTTGAGCTACATCTCTTGTATGAAAATGTGCTATATAAATAAAGGTTGTTGTTGTTGTTTTGAGCAGTGGGCTACCATCTAATACAATGGGATCTCTCTGCTGTCACCTACTGCTTTGAAGGAGTTGTTCTGGCCTTCTGCCAGTCCTTGATGACTTTGCTGTCTCTAGTGTTTTTAGAGATGATACTCCTAGGATGGTCTACACTGGTGTTTTGAGAACACTTTTTCTGTGTAGTTTTTTTTCTACATAGGTGGCTCCATTTGGGACATTCAACCTCCTCTTGCCATCTCAATAACCTATTACACGGTCCAGCATAAAATAATTGAGGACACTTGAATTAAATATTTATTGGCATTTAACTTTCCTAAAAAAAATAAAGAAGTGGTAACATTTTTTTAGACAGGCTTCTCTTAAGTTATGTGACTTATCATTTCCTTCCAGTAATGTTGAAAGTGAAATTCATTCAACATGATTTTAAAAAATAACAATGGGTATACATAAATGAGCATGCAAATAAAGTAGAACATAAATAATAAATGCAACACATGAAAAAGACAGTAAATTGTTTAAAAAAAGTCTGTTTTTTAACAAAATCAAAGGAAATGTATTCACTTGCTGAGCAAAGCTCCAGAGACCAGGGTTCACTTCCTGGCTTAACCTCTGTCTGCATGAAGTTTTCACTCTCTTCCTCTGTGTTCATTTTGCTTTGGACATTCCAGTTACTTACCGTATCCCCAAAATATGCATATTAGATTAATTGGTGTCTGCAAACTGGCCCAGTCTGAGTGAGCAGAATCCTATGCCTCTGTTTGTCCTTAATTTGAACTGGTGTCCCATTTAGGTTGGTCCCTTTTTAAACCTGATGCTGGTGGATATGCTCCCCACATGTCTGTGATTAATTTAATAACAATCATATGTTTACAATAAGAATGGAATAACATAAAAACCAAATATGATGCATTTAGGGGGAACGTCACACCTCCTTTTTAGTTGTTATAAGGTCACACCCGTTGATACACAACAACCTCTTCTATGGTTCACTTAAAAACAACAGAACTGCTTTACTTCAAGTGCTTAATTATTAACATAATCAGCAGGATTAGCCTTGCAGTTTGTAGTTATAAATTAGAATCATCCAACTTGTTAACTTCAATTTGTAGATCAGACCCTGTGCTCAGTGGATTATGAAAGGGCCTTCATTACACAATTAAATAAGGATTTTTTTCAACACATATTTTTTTAACTTCATTATGCTTAGTCTACATTACAAATGGTTAACCTTTGCCCTATTTTGATTATTTAATAAAATTAATTTTGTATTCATTCATTTTGTGACCCAACAGCCAGTTTTCAAGCGTGTCAGTTAGCTTCATAGAATGCCCTTGAATAACACAGTGGAGCACTCAGCAGGGCTGAGTAAATTTGGTCCTTCTGGATAGAAGAAGATGCATAGAACCAAGAATTGTCCCCAGTGTTTTCTTGTCTGGCTGATCTTAAGCACAAATGTTCTTCGCATGTATCCATTTCAGTTGTATTGTGGTCCCGACCCCTTTCAATACCATCAAACCCTGTACCACTTTTCCCAAACATAGTTGACTACTGGTTACTCAGTGGCACCTCGTTGCACTTGCAGAACTGAAAAAGAGAAACATTGTAAATAAAACATTAATAAGTTTTGGGAGCCACCAGGTTGGTGGAATTTTGGACCATGTGAAAGAGTCACAATCAGCTCACAATTGCTAAGTTTGCTCAACCATGAAAATAATATGCAGCAGGAGAGATGTAAAAATAGGGCTACAAAAATTAGGCCGACTACATCAAAATTCCCTGTAGTCAAGGCCACTAGATAATTAGGTGGTTATGCCAGTAGTATTGTGGGTGAAGAGTGTATTATAAAAGTACAGCTTTATGTGTTTTAATCCTACCACTAGGTTACTGCTCATACCTGAACAATTCACTTCAAATTCACCCAATGTTTAAGATTTTAATTTTGTTTCACCGCTTTAGGAGGATTTCCATCATGAATAGCACTTCTCTAGGTAAATGCTCTTGGGTTGTATTATATCTAAAAACTTTTTAAGATTAATTTTTCAGAATAATGTTCAGCCATTTTCTCTCATTCCATTGAACTCATAATAACTCTTTTTGTTAACTCACCATAGCCATAATCCGCTCTCTTCTGGAAATTATTCCTAGGATGAGAGTGAGGACAACAACTACCACAGCAGCAATAATAGGCTCCATGGTGATAGTGTAGGTCTTGTCTGTGGAGAGATTTCAGAATAATTAGTATTAAAAAAGGCAAAAGGAAGGCAGCTTGGCAAACACATTTGACAACCATTGCACCTTCTCCTGATTTACAGAAATGCATTTTCTTTTTTTTCCTTTTTAGAATTTAAGGATCCCAGAAATGATAAGAAAGTTATACATAAATACAGAATATATGCAGAAACTAGAGTGTCTCTGCTTTTCACAAAACCATCACAGTAGAAACTGGGCTTTGTGACTAGCAGGGCTGGAGCATGCATATTGTAAACCCACTGACAAAGGGTATTTTGGGCCTCCAGTTGCAGACCACCACTCCCAATAAACAACCACAGCATTATAGCATATTTCACATGGACAAGTGCTTGTTAATTTCATTCCCACCCCCAGTGGTGGCAGGGTTTTGTTCCAACCAACTTCTGTGTTTAATTGGACTCCTAGCCAAATAAGCAAGCTGCTTTTTCCCAATTTCTATTTTCTGGGGCCATTACAGAAATTAAAAAAGTAAGTTTGGTAAAATTTTTATTAGAATGCACCAAACATTTATTTATGTTATATGGGGATAGTTTAGTGTTTTTTTTCATTATTTTTATTCAAGGTGTTCTAGTTATTAAATCTGTTATTTAATCCATAATTTACCAATGAGCATGTTCATTAGTGGGTCTGATGCTGAAGTAGCCACAGCCTTTCAACATTCAGTGTCTTTTGCCCAGGTGTCTGCTCTGCTCATTGTCATTTTTAGGATACAATTAAGACAGAAGACTACACAGGAAAAAGAGTACATTAATAGGAAAACAACAAAACAGAGTTAAGCACTTATAGCTACAGCAAAAATACAAGTATTTCTAGATGTAAATGTAAATAAATGTAAACATCACACCGCTGTTCTTTCCTGAATGCAGAATAACAAGAAAGAAAAAAGACCAGATAATTAAATTTGATTTGTTAAAGGTAAAATGAGTCAATAATTGTGAAAGTGGTTGGAGCAAAAACCTGAAGTCACATAGGGTCCTCAGAGCTGAGTCTGAAAACTACTGATATGGAAGAATCCCATCTCCACCATTTGCCATGAAAATAACCTTGGTTTTGTTCAGCAGTTTGGTACATTTTGCACTATTATTTCTCTTCTTGTTTGTTTACTAGAAAAATGAGACTTGTTCAGTGATAATGGCAATTCACATCATTTTTTGTCCTCTCAGTGATCATGACACTTTCCATCAGTGTTTACTGTTTGTGAGCCGAATATACCCAGTTTGGTTCTATGACCATTCAGTAGTTATATACATATGCACAAGCCCATTGTTTGTTACTAAATAATAATTATTCTTATGACTGACTGTTCAGCAGCTTTTCAATCATTGAATAGAAATTACCTTCTTGGCATTATAAGAAGCACTATATATACTATATACTATATACAGCACCCTGTATAACTCGCACTGTACATTTCACTCAAAGGCATTCCCTCCCAGTTTTTTGCTACCATAATGGATATAATTTCAAATTGTAATTTTAAAATATTCTGCATCTTTATTTGAACTCTTAATTGTTAGTCTGCATATGTGGGGTAATGTAATTATGACTGTGACATTTTAATTTAGTGTTTCAATTATTGATTGTTTGAAAGGAAAAACTGGCATCCATTTCTGCATTGATTGACCTGTTTAACAATTTTGGTGAAAGGGGCCTTTCTTAATAAGTTGGTAGTACTTACTTTATTTGGTCCCCTCACTGTGGATCCATTTGCAATTCATTCATTTCCTTCCCCAAAGTGCCAGACCTAATAAAGAAATATTGATGTATCTTTGCGGCTCCCAGCGCAAATGTGGAAGAAACAGTACTGAGATGTAGCAAGAAAGTCCGAACTTCTGCTTGAAGGCTATTTAACTTGAGATCTATGGCTTTTTGATCAGAAGATGTAAAGTGCACACCAATAGTGTAAGCATTGTGAATATGAACATACTGGCTCATCACCATTGACAAACTCTATAAAAATAATACCTCCTGAAAAATATTGAACAAAAAGATACATGGTGGCCAAATGGAACGAACATATAGAGAAGGAAAGGAGGAAAAGAAGAGATGTACCTTTTACAGTGAGGTGAAAGATCCTTGTGGCATTGCCATGAACCTCTGATATAGCCAAACACTTATATGAAGCCTTGTGGGAGTCCATCACTTTGGGGATGGTCATCCTAGCCTGTTTTCCATCCTGATATAGCTGGTAGCTGCCCGTGATAAGGTCGATGCTTTCTTCATCTTTAAACCAATGCACCTTTACCTGAGGGTTGGCCCATATGTCACAGTTAAAGGATATTTCTCTGCCCCTTTCACCAGTGACATTTTCCTCTCCAGACAGTGTTGTGGCAACTGTGGAAGAGAAAATAAATCAATTTAATCGCCAAAGCGTTAATGTCTGAAATGTTCCAGTTTCAAGGACATTACTCTGCAAATTTTCCTCACTATTACAGTAGCTGGGTTTCACTTCACATTCAGGTGATCAATCTTCTTTCCTAATGGGATTTCATCTTTCAGCTCTCAAAATCTTAGAATACTCTGCAGCAAGCTTATTTTCAGAAACTTTTACACATTGTATTACTTTAAAAGCCATTACCTAGAGTGTTCATATTCTGTCCATTCTTTCTTCTTTGTTTTATACTGCTTGTGGAAAGTTTTGCTCCCTCTTCTGGCCTGAGGCACACCAGCACACAGTGTGCCTCCTTGTTGCACTCGCCCATTGAGTCCAATTACCTTCTGATTATTTTCTTTGCTTTCTATGGCAGGGTTTTTTCCACATATTCATGGATCATACCCATTGGACACAAGCATTTTGACGAAGTGTATTGGGGAAATTTGAGAAAGCAAGCATTAAAAGGCAACTGAATAGACAGTGTCAGTAAAAAGTTAGACCAATAAATCAGTCAGATCTCTACTGCAGTCACAGCAAGGCTCAGACTGGTAGTCATAGTCTGCATGCTTTTTGTTATTGGGCTATATTTTCTGTTTTCTATACTTGGTCACTCCAGTTTGGGCTTGCAGCCATCTTTTTTAATATTAAGACTATTAGTTTCCTCAAGTTAAATATGGAAATCCTGAAATCTTAGTTGTTAATATAAATCAAAGTAGTGAGGGCAGTAGAAATAAACTAGACCCCTTATCACTAAAAGTCAAGGCGGAAGTAAAGAATTCTGGTTTAATCTTGGACTCTGACCTAAACTTAAATCACACATTAACCAGATTACTAGGACTGCATTTTTCCATTTGAAGAGTACTGAAAATGTTAGACCTCTTAAAAAACTCCAGGATTTTATGAAATTAATTTACACTTTTGTTTTTAGACAGCTAGATTACTGTAATGCACTCCTAAGTGGTCTGCCTAAGAAAAACATCAATTGGCTGCAGTTAGTCCAGAATGCAGCAGCCAGAATCTTAAGCAAAAATAGAAAACCTGAGCACACCTCACCCGTTTAAGAGTTGGTTTTTTGGTTACCCATGTTTTTTAGAATTGGTTTTAAAATACTACTAATGGTATATAAAGCCTTAAATAATCTTGCTCCTATCTATATCTTGGAGCGCCTATCCCACAACATTACAAATTATAACCTTAGATCATCATAGCGGCCTGCTTATAAATCCAAGAACCAAGCTTAAAACAAGTGGTGAGATAGCCTTACCTATTATGCATCAAAAACTTGAAATATTTTACCAATTGGGATTGAGAAACTCCTATAATCTTGCTTTAGAATTTTTACTTTTTCATCCATCCATCCATTTTCCAACCCGCTGAATCCGAACACAGGGTCACGGGGGTCTGCTGGAGCCAATCCCAGCCAACACAGGGCACAAGGCAGGAACCAATCCTGGGCAGGGTGCCAACCCACCGCAGGACACACACAAACACACCCACACGCCAAGCAAACACTAGGGCCAATTTAGAATCGCCAATCCACCTAACCTGCATGTCTTTGGACTGTGGGAGGAAACTTTTTTATAGTTTCAATTTATTTATACTCCTAATAACCTAGATATGCAAAAAATTACCATTCTTTTTGAATAAATCTGATCAAAGTCCTGTGCAGACACCTGGGATACCCCAACTTCTCATAAAACCCCATGTGTTGAATCCTCTAAGACAAAGCCTATAACAAACCAATAACAAACTACTTAAGAGCATTTATTTTTGGCAGAATGCCCAGTGGGGGCTGGGAAGTCTTTTGGCATGGAACCTCTGCAGATTTTGTTTTTTTCTCCAGTTAGCTGGAGTTTTTACATTTTTTTTCTGTCCACCCTGGCAATCTGACCTCATCATTGGACTATCATTTAGAAACTTAAAAAAGCAATTCTAAATTTAAGATAGATAGATAGATAGATAGATAGATAGATAGATAGATAGATAGATAGATAGATAGATAGATAGATAGATAGATAGATAGATAGATAGATAGATAGATAGATAGATAGGACTCTACTTCTGTTAATTATACATCTCTCTATTATCAAAGGAAATCCTGAGACGAAACTTTCTCTGATATAATTTCAACTCCCGCGAGAGATAATTTCAGGTCTCATGAGATGAGACTTTTTGCCAAGAGCTTTTGACAAGTCCCGCTCTCCTCTCAAACATTTACAACCACGCCCACAGTGAATGCTATTGTCAGACACAGTTCCTGCGCTCTCAGCTCCAAGCAGGGGTTGGAAAAAAAAAACAAAGAGTAGAAGACAAAGTAGAATGTCGTAAAGAGGTTCAAAAATGTTGGTGCAATACACATTCAGAGCAGGTTAGAGATTATGAAAGTACTAAAATTCAAAAGTCTCAAATAACTGATAGTAAAGACTGCATTAGTGCTAACAAACGAAAATTATTACTCGGTGAAATAACGGAACAGCGAACAGACTTCGAATATATGAACATAGGTGATATGACAGAAGTATGTAGATATTGTTCGGCTTTAAACTTTAAGTCGGAAACTTGTAGAACATCTAATTTGTGTTGCATTCAGAGAAAAGTAGTGTTTCTTCCCAATAAAGAGGTGTATCCGTGAAAATTAAAAGATTTATTATTTGGTGACAGTGAAATCCACATACGCGAGTGGCAGGGACACGAAGTGGCGAGCGAAGCGAGCACGGGGTAGAGCCTTCTAGTCTTTCTTATGTAACAGGGCATTATTTATGTTTCTTTTAAATACTATTTATTTATTATCACTCTTATCTAAATGTAATTTGTTTTTCTTTGCATAGATCTACTTCTTTGACATGTTGTAAAGCTCTTTGAGCTACATTCTTTGTATGACAATGTACCGTAGAAATAAATGTTGTAATTGTACTATACTGGATGTCATAGCTAAAACTGTGGAAAGGGGATTCCAGAATAACTATGCTCACTTAAGTTGTTTTTTCACCCATTCACCCATTTCATGGAACTATGAATTATGAATGCAAACTATTGAATGGAAATCCAAGTGCTGCTTTTACATGTCACACCAATGGATTACCCACTCTATTTATAAATAAATAATTAAAAAGAAAAGACAAGTACATTTCCTTGTAAAGGCAGTCTCCAAACCCACTCACAGCTGTCTAATTCAGAATTGCTACTCAGCTTAACCAGCCTGTTTTTGAGACTTGTGAATGAAAATGGAGGACCTGGAGAAAAAAAGCAATGAAACCACACACAGGGCAACTAAGCCTAAAATTCAAAAAAAGGTCTTCGAGCAAAGAGGAAGCACTTCTTGTAATAGAGCCACCAAACTGCCCAATATAAATAATGTAGTAATCTATATATATAAAATTATTTTCGCGTTTGAAACGGAAATTACATATGAGCATTTGAAACGGAAATTACGTATGACCACTGAGGAACAGGAAAAACATTCTTAATAAACCTGATTCTTGCAGAGAGAGCGAATGGTGACATAGCTCTGGCTGTAGCGTCATCGGGAATCGCTTCTACATTATTAGATGGAGGCCATACAGCACATTCGGCATTGCAATTACCATTAAACCTCACTCACGACGAAAATCCAATTTGCAACATACGCAAGTGCTCTGGAAAGGCAAATGTCTTGCAACATTCAAAGGTAATAGTTTGGGATGAGTGCACCATGGCACATAAAAGAGCTTATGAAGCCTTGAACCGAACAATGCAAGATCTCATAGATACTAGCAAAATAATGGGAGGTACTGTCGTTTTACTCGCAGGAGATTTTTGTCAAACATTACCAGTTATTCCACGAAGGACACCAGCGGATGAACTCAACGCATGTTTAAAATCCATGCTTCTCCCACGGTCAGTTATATGTTGCGTGTTCTCGGGTAGGTACACCAAAAAATGTATACATTTATGCACGTAATGGGCAAACAAATATTGTAGTATACCTGAAAGCACTGCAGTAGTACTCAATGTAGCTTTACTTCTTAAATGTTAATGTTTTACTGTTTAATAATTTATACGCTTCTTATATGTTGTTCAAATTCTTTTATCAAAATATTTTACTGTTTAATAATTTATATTTATATGCAATGTGCTTCTTATATATTACTTCATATTCTCATATGATAATGATGTTAATAATGTTGTTTATATTGATTTCTATGTTATTGTAAATGCTCTTTATTTGTTGAAAAATAAAATTGGAAATTAACAAACTTTTTTTATAAATACTACATTTTATTTTTTTTCCTTTCACTCAGTGAGCGAAGCCACTGGGTAATCAGCTAGTTAGAAATAAAATGAAGAAAAGAAAAAATAAATAAGAACGAGTAGGTTTTGATGAACAGTGAGGCAGAATAAACACATAGGGAAACAAGAAACATTAAGAGTGATTCTCATCTCATTGCCAGTTTCTTTCTCCTTCTCTGGCTGTTCTGATTTTCCTTTTCTTTCCTCATATATTTATTTTACTGGACACATTGAACATCACCTTTTAACTCACATCAAAGGAGGCTCTTTTTAATCAGCACAACTGATCTTGTAACCTTCAGGTGGGTATCTCAGTGGCGACACTGTGCTACTGGATTACATCCTTTCATGCTTTAATCCATCTGGAGTTGTGAATGGAAAGGATTTTAAAAATGCCTTAAATAAAACTGACATCCGACCTTTGGATGAAAGCAGCGGAATGGCCTAGAGGGAGCTAAGCTTCTCTGAGCTCTTGTGGGCCCTTTTTCTTTCTTCTTTTCCCTCTGACTCCTTTGTTTTACTTGGTGGCTAATATTTTGCATGGAGGACTGGTGGTGGAAAACCAACAAAACCAATAGCCGTACACAGTAGTGCCTTCCACTGAATATAGAAGGGACAATCCCAGTAAATTTGAAGATGAAAAGTGCATTTTCTTCAGTTGTCATACAAAATACAAAGTTTGAATCCACAATTCAAAACACTACATTTATGACATACACCTAGCACTTAGAATGTTTTCTCCACTTGTCCATGTAGACCATCCTTCAGATATACCACTTTTCCTACCATCTGCCCAGACTATTGCAGATTAGGAACCCCTTATACCCTGGGGTATCCCAAAATAAAGCCTTAATATTCAAAAAATAAAGCCAAGACAGTCAATCTTTCACTAAAACCTGACAGATAACTTCTCAAATGTAATAGAATCTATGTTTGTGTAAAATTTAAAAATTCCTTTACTTAGAAACTGCTGCTAAAACAAGGAAAAAAAAAGGTGCTCACAGTAATATTTCCAAATTTCTCATGTACCAGTAATGGCAGGGCAGTTTTTTCATCTCTGAGGTGTTCCCAGACATGTCAACTGTACCTGTCATGTTCATGTTGATAACACAAAGAAATAAATAGTTACAGCGTTTGGCACCATGGGTTCCCCTCCTCTATCCAGAACTTCTTCAAACAGGGATCCAGGTTCAGAACAATTTTATTGCACATAAAACAGTGAATCGTATAAAAACTCTGAACCCCATCCCCTAATACACTCTTACACCCAAGTACCCCCATACCCCACTTACACATTTACATGAAACTATATTGTTTAGTCTTGCTTCAAATAGTGTATTTTTTCATTACGCATGCCATCAGCTGTGTCTCATTATGTCCATATATGGACATCT
The DNA here is from genome assembly GCF_900747795.2 of Erpetoichthys calabaricus. NCBI lineage: Eukaryota > Metazoa > Chordata > Cladistia > Polypteriformes > Polypteridae > Erpetoichthys > Erpetoichthys calabaricus. The sequence continues at coordinate 62,836,866 of NC_041401.2, read as the reverse complement.
ATGTATCATGTGAGATGTTACAGTTGCTGCCATCCAATGGTATGAGCTTTACAAGTGTGTGACCTATTGAGTCAGAGCTAATGACCCAGAAATGTGAGGTGATACTTGCCAAAGGTCGCCCTGTGACTCCTGTTATTTGGAGGATATCTGATGATTGATGCATTGTACAATAATGTGCTTGGACTTGCTTTGATCAGGAGAATCTACTGTAAGTACTGATGTGTCACTTATAGATATTTGCTGTTGTTTTGCGAAGTAATATGTGAGAGCACATGAAAGTCAATAGAGCGTTGCAATGCTTTTTACGTTTTTTAGTCTTTAACTCATGTTTGCTCAGTCGGTGGGAAGGTTCATCATCGTGATTTTTTCAAATATTTTTGTGACAATTTCTGAAAACACCACCCATATGATTTCGTTTCAAAATAAAAGTCAACCATAAATATTGTAACAATTTGAATATTAGGAGTGTGAAGTCGACACCCATTGCTTGCAGACGAGGTATTGTTTGTGTCAGTGTGTGGCAGAGTTCACCTGTATGATACAGCGAAAGATTTTTCTACAATTGCTTGGCCTCGTACCAGGTCACTCAAGGTCTACCTGGCAATTCCAAACTGGCCCAGTGGAATAGTGGGTGGGTGTATAAGCGGGCACTATGATGGCTTGGCACCCTATTCAAGGTTGCTTCATGCACTTATTGCTGCTACAATAAGACGCTAAATTGTATTGAGTATGTGTGAGAATGTTGTATTTCAGGGCGGCACGGTGGCGCAGTGGGTAGCGCTGCTGCCTCGCAGTTGGGAGACCTGGGTTCGCTTCCCGGGTCCTCCCTGCGTGGAGTTTGCATGTTCTCCCCGTGTCTGCGTGGGTTTCCTCCCACAGTCCAAAGACATGCAGGTTAGGTGGATAGGCGATTCTAAATTGGCCCTAGTGTGTGTTTGTGTGTGTCCTGCGGTGGGTTGGCACCGGATTGGTTCCTGTGTTGGCTGGGATTGGCTCCAGCAGACCCCCGTGACCCTGTGTTCAGATTCAGTGGGTTGGAAAATGGATGGATGTTATATTTCAACTAACAAGAGCCAGTCTTTTGAAGACAGATGTTAAAGGGCAGAATACAGTATGTGCTTGTTCTGCTGGACATTTACTTACTGTATACTTTAACTGCATTATAGAGTGCAATAGCTAAAGAAAGCAAGAAGCTAAAGTACTATATCCTGTATTAAATACCTTTAATCTTTTATAATTTTGCTTTGTGATTTAATTAATAAGATAAGAGTGTTTATAATACTATTTTTTAACTTTTTCCTGTTTTAGAGGTTCAGTATTTGTGTAGTGTGACACATTAGGGGTTTCTTTGAAGGGTTACAGCCGGGTTAAGGACATGAACTAAAGGACACCATAGGCTTTAGGGCTACAACAGGTAATCTCATCCCTCTGTAGACACAGGGGCTAGTGTATTCCTTACAGAACAGCTGTGTTCTGTCCCGCAGTGAATGATGGTTCCATCCCTCCCAGACCAATACTCACATTGTACATTGAGAACAACAGAAGCATTGATTTCTGTGTGTCGTTTGAGGCAGCATGTGAAGGTGACTTGGTTGTCAGACTCGGTGACTGGGTACACGCACAAGCGGCTGCTGTTCTTCTGGTTATTAGCATTTAATGATACCATGTCCTTTTCTCTGTACCACTCCAGCCATTCTTCTTCTTCTGTGTTCTCAACTTTGCAACTCAGAGACAAGGCTTCGGACTTGTTAATAGTGATCTGGCCTTCATGAAATCCTTCATTAACAACCACTTTCACACCTGTGACAACAAAACAGAAAGAGCAGATGAATTGACCACTTTGTGCGTAGCTAAAGATGTCCATATGAAGTTGTTCTAGACCAGGATTCACCTTCTCCTGTTTAGTTCAGAAGGCACTGCCATCTGCCTCTAATAACCTTGTGACGGGTGGCCACGGCCATTACCTGGGGGGATGCCAGCTGGATAGAAGAACCAGGGAAAAGAGCATCCACAAGACATTACCTTCCTCGGGATGGCTGAGGGCAGCCCCGCGGCTGGCTATGGTACCACAGATTCCCACAGGGAATGCTGAAAGTTGGAGTTTGATGCAACCCTGTTGGGTTCCATGGGGTCACTAGGGGGAGCTGCAGAGGCAACAGAGCCCTGCTATATTGTGTTTCCATCACAGAGTAATTCCAGTTAACTCTGATGAGCCATCTGGAGCACTACTAGGTGTAACATAAAAGGAGCCGCCTCACTCCATTCGGAGAGCCAGAGTTGGCAGGAACAGGGACGAAGCTTGCCTGGAGTGGAGGAGCGGAGGTGGAAATGAGAGAAAGAAAAGAAGGAACTGTGTATTGGTGTTTGGTACAGTCACAAACATCTTGGAACACGTACAAATCGGGTTATGACCAAAACGTTTGCCAAACTTTTGCATCTGTTCATGACCACACACTCAGGTGAAGAACAAGCCAGTTTCCCTTCCGGTTTGTACGCACCGATAATTTCCGCACGTGTTCAGTCTCTCCTTATGCATTCGCTGTGAACTCTTTGTGATCTATTTCATTTCCCTTCTGGTTTGTATGTGCCGGTGATTTACGCACGTGTTCAGTCTCTCCCTGTACAGTACATTATTCTCGGTCAGACGTGCATCACGCAAAGGGACTTTACCTCAAAACTGTAATCTCCTCTCCACCCAGATTCCTGCTCACTTCCTTCATGCCAGAACTTGACTCATGCAAAGTTAGTTTTCTTGGTTGTTTATGGTTAGTTTTTGTATAAATTAAGGATTTTTCAAATGTTCATTTTTTTCCCTGTGCTTAAAACTCATTAAAAAAAAGTATTTACAGCGATCGGTTCGTAAGGCTATTAGCGTGAACTCCGGCAATGTTAGTTTTCTCTGTTCAAGGTTTTCTCAGTGTTATTCAATGTTTTAACATTTAGTTTACTATTACATTGTGCATTCTTTGGTATAATTAACTATTTTTGTGCTTAAAAATATTTAAAAAAATATATTTACATACAGTTCATATGGTCTGGAACGGATTAATTGCATTTACATACAATCCTATGGGGGAAAAACTTTGGGTCACGACCAAATGGGGTTGTGACCAGAGTTTTGGAACGAATTATGGTCGTGACCCGAAGTTCCACTGTGCTGCTGTGGGGCTTCCCCACTTGTAAATAAAATGTGTGGTGTGCTGCACTTGTGTCTAGCGTCTCTCTGTCAGGGTTGGGGCGGCTAGAGTGCCCCGTGGTGGTTCACAAACCGAAAGCAAGAAACACCAAACCATACTTAGGAAGTAGCACAGGTTCAGTCCTTTATGTCCTTAGAGGATGCAAAAAAGTGATGCCTTTGTCTTTAGCTGTTTAGATTACTGCAATGCACTTCTAGATTTGCCAAAAAACATTTAAATCAATTAAAGCTGGTTGAGAATGCAGCTGCAAGAATCCTAACTAAAAAAAAAAAGAAATCTGACCACATTCCACATTGCACCAGCATAACAGCATCTTTACACTTGCTGCCTGTGTCTTTCATAATCAATTTTAAAATACTGCTAATTGTTTATAAGGCTTTGAATAATCTTGCATCATCATATATTATGGCTTATTCATCACCTTACATTCCCAATCATAACCTTAGATCCTCAAATTCTACTTTACTCGCTATTTCGAGAGTTAAACATAAAAGACGTGGTGAGACTAGTTTTAGATTTTATACTCCAAAAATATGGAATAATCTACCTTTAGAGATATGTCAGAATTGAACAGTGGAGTTGTTTAAATCATGTCTTAAAACATACTCTTTTAAAGTGGCTTTTTTTGTAAATTTGTGACTAATCTCATTTTTTGCCTTTTGTTTTCTCTTCTCAGTCACCATGTGGACAAAATTCCCAGTTGTTGATGGGAGGAAGCAAAACTCTGAGGTCCTGTCCCTGATGATGTCTTCACAGGCTAATTCTCTTTTTAATTTTTTTTTCATATTCCAGATATATGATATAATACCCAGCACAGACTGAGTGGGCTTTTGGTCACAGAACCTCCAAGAATTTTTTCCCTACTGGAGATTTTTTTCCTATTCCTACTGACCATCTGACCCTTACAATACTTAGTTTATTTGATTATTGCTTTTCTTTGTTTCCAACTACTACCATTTCTAAAACACCTTGAATTATACTTGTACTAGAAGGTGTTATATAAAAAAAATGTTGTTGTTGACAGACCAACTGTTAGCCAGACAAAACTATCAGGTATTCTCTTTTATTGCACTAATGGCATGTCTGCTGTTTCTACTCCACAGCTGACTTTTTCATTAACTTTTGCAAGGTGTTTGTTTTGGAGTTGGTACCTGAATTGTGTGCCTGCTGAATTACCTTCAGGTCTATTATGGTGTGTGTCAAGTCAGTTGGCAAAGTTACTTAATCCAATTTGCTGTCTTGAATTTGGTCAGTTATCTTTTCTTCTCTGTTTAATGTGGTCTACCAGCCATTGATCCCATTTGACATTCTGAATCTACCATGCCACTAGTGCCTGTCTGTATGAATATACTGATCTGTTCAAGTTGCATGATGCTTTCCACAATCCTGAGTCATCAAATGCTTTCTGCTCTACAGAATCTGCTTAGTTGACTGATCATGTCTGCTGTCCTCAGTCTTCTGAGTCAGACAGTCCTGTATGCTTTACGGAGCATTCCGATTCACCTGGTGCCTCATGTATAACGCAGTGCGTAGAACTCATACTATAACATGGCGTAAGCACAAAGCGGGAATGTGCGTAAGCACAGAAAAATCCAGATGCAGGAATCTGTACGTACACAAAATTCCACGTTCTTCCGCTACATAAATCCCGATCAGCGTGAAAAGTAACGCACGTGCACGCGCTTTCTGTCCCGCCCCAACTCCTCCCAGAATTACGCCTCTTTGAATATGCAAATCAATATAAATAGCCTTCTATGAAAAGACAATGGGAAAAGCACGGGGGAAAATACAAGAATTTCAGCGAATACCAAGTGGAGGCAAAGGAAAAACGTACTATTTGTTGGTTTAAACAGTGGTATAATCAACAAAAGGAAGTTGATCGAGTGACAGAGTGTCAGAGAAACTCGAAAGCTCAAGTTCACAAAGTCGCACAGTGCCCGAAATAAAAAAAAAGTCACATATCAAAGTCGCCGTGAAAAGGCGACTCATAGCGGACCGTCATATGAAAGCTTATTAGGGTACAGACAAAAAAAATAGGCACACAGTGGGAAAAAAGCACAAAATGTCAACTTTAATCTCGAAATGTCCACTTTAATCACGTAGTTTATTTTGCCATTAAAGTAGAACATCATAAACTAAAATCATATAATTTACTATTTTCTCAAATCCCATTGTAACTAAAGTAGTACGTTAAATGCTTTGTTCTGTATTTGATCTTCTATGTGCTCTATGTGTGTGAATCACCCCCTGCTTCTTAAACTGGCTTTCTCTTTCTCCGACAGGACACATAATCCATTACATTCGTGATATTACAGCTCTCTGAATAATTAAAATACTGAGATGTATACGTGATATCTTTTTCATGATGATAGGAATGAAAGCATGTTATTAAACATGGGAACATGGTGGCGCAGTGCTTGTTCATATCTCACGCAAGAGGCTTGCTGCGCCATGCACGACCTTCAATGAAATAATTTATTACAGAAGTACTGTCTCTTTCAAACGTACTAACCTGTAATAGACGTGAAGCCATTTGTAAGCTTAGAGCGCCGATTCTTCAAAACTTTTAAGGAACATTGAAATATCTTCATAGTACATGTTTAATTATTCTATCCGTCTATCCTTCCAGTGTCGCGTCAGCACGAGCAAGAATGCAACGCAATGCAGGGACAATCCCTGAACTAGCTAGCGCTGCAGCACCGTGTCCTCACATGTTTAATTATTAACAATATAGATTATTTAAATGAAGTTAAAGTTTTATCTGTATAATATAATCAACATATTTTGCTGCATTTCATCTTAAAAATAATATCGTCATCATATGTAAATACGCGCTTTATAAAGTGGCGCAGGTTGTGCAATATTATAACTGTAGTGCAAGTTTACAGTGAGGTAATTGTACTTATAAGTACAAACAGTTCTACAAGGAGCACTTGATGGACTGATTGAGTGCGTTCATAGTTCTTGGGATGAAACTTTTTCTAAACCGCGAAGTCCGTACAGGAAAGTCTCTGAAACATTTTGCTGTGGCTCAGGCAGCATCTGCTTCATGCTGTACACCGTTAATTCACTTTCCAATTAGCTCCTGCTGTGATTCACCACTCAGATACAGTGATATAAATACTCTGAGTGGTGCAGTGAGAGTAATATGGAAAAAGATGATCTGCTGTGGCAACCCTTAACGGGAGCAGCTGAAAGAAGAAGAAGATACATTGAGAGTAACAACGCTAAAGCAGTTATGGTATTTGTAATACTATGGCTATTCCCTGGACCATTATATTGCTGGGGCGGCACGGTGGCGCAGTGGGTAGCGCTGCTACCTCGCAGTTGGGAGATCTGGGGACCTGGGTTTGCTTCCCAGGTCCTCCCTGCGTGGAGTGTTCTCCCCGTGTCTGCGTGGGTTTCCTCCGGGCGCTCCGGTTTCCTCCCACAGTCCAAAGACATGCAGGTTAGGTGGATTGGCGATTCTAAATTGGCCCTAGTGTGTGCTTGGTGTGTGGGTGTGTTTGTGTGTGTCCTGCGGTGGGTTGGCACCCTGCCCGGGATTGGTTCCTGCCTTGTGCCCTGTGTTGGCTGGGATTGGCTCCAGCAGACCCCCGTGACCCTGTAGTTAGGAATATAGCGGGTTGGAAAATGGATGGATGGATTATATTGCTGCAGGTTAATTACAATCAGATGCATTACACTAATAAACAATATGCAGTTAGTTTCAGTGTATTTATAAAGCTGTGTCAGGAATGTGGATCAAAGAAAGAAAGGGTGACCACACAGGAACAGTAGCACTGCTTTGACGCTGGGTGTCGCCAGTCTGCAAAACTGAACGGAGAAATTGCGTACGCCAGGGTATGATGTACCGTGGAAATGTGTGTGGCTTTACGCCAAGTTTAGGTTTATACATCGTGATTTGAGTGTGGAAACGTTCGTACGCAACATTTCTGTGCGTACGCACCGTTTATACATGAGGCCCCTGGTCTTGTTGTCAGTCATAAGTCACCTCATTCTGTCTGCAATATTGAGTGAGTCTTGTCAGCCGATCCTGCCTGATGTCTTGCATCTGCCAAGTAACCTGATCCTGTCTTCTGTCCTGGGACTACTAAGGTATTTGATCAGTTCTACTCTCCTGAATCTGTTAAGTCATCTGATCTTAATTTGTCTGTCAAGTAAATTCATCCTGACTTCCTGCTTGTGTCTGTTAAGGTGAATGAAACTGCCTGCTATCTTGGGTCTTCTGATTCACCTAATGATACGTCACCCGCTGCCTGCGGGTCCCAATCCAGGTGGTTCATCATGTGGTGAGTGCGGTAACATGCTATCAGTGCGTTCTCCCAACCTCTCTCTCTCTCTCTCTCTCTCTCTAATGATACCTGCTGTCCTGAGTTATCTGATCCTTTCTGCTGTACAGAATCTGCTGTTAACTAATCCTGCTCTACTGAGTTTTCCTGTTTGCTAACATGGGAGCATAGGACCATCTGATCCTGTCTGCTACATTGAATCAGCCAGGTCATATAATCTTGTGTGTTGTCCTGAATCTGCCATATTGCCTAATCACGTATGCTGTCCTGAGTCTACTGAGCCACTTCTGCTCACCTTTTTTAATTCATTTGCTGCCCTGAGTCTACTAAGACACTAATTCACTGAGCCATCTGTTGTCCAAGGTCTTCTGTCTGCTGGTTTGAATCTCCTGAGTCACCTGAGTCTTTCTGTTCTCCTGAGTTTTCTAATTCACCTGATACTGTTTGCTGTCCTGAGTTTACTAAGACCCTGATATGCTGAGCCACCTGATTCAGCCTGTTGTTTTGAACCTACCAAGTTGACTGATCCTGTCTATTGTCTGAAAGTCTGCTGAGTGAGCTAGTCCTGCATGTTCTACTGAGTTTACTGAGTCATCTGTCTGCTGTCATGAGTTTGCAAAGATGCCTGATCCTGGCTGCTTTCCTGAGTCTTCCTAGTTATCTGGTCAGTCCGCCGTCTTCCCTCTGCAGTCCTGTAAAGTGGTTGTGAATATTGAGAAGACTGCAATAGTACAAGACTCTAGTGAAATAGTGACTTCACTTCCTTTGAAAATGCTGTGTTGCTCAAGCTGCAGCACTCTGTTTCAATTTTTTTTCCCTGACTCCGAGTTCTAGACAGAGGTTTAACCCAAGCCTAACTGTAACTTTTGAATAAGGTTATCCAAAAGGGGCACATCTGTTATTCCCATGACAATGTGATCCCTTATTAGTTCATTTCTTAGTGGCTCTTCATAAACAGCCCAAAAAATGCCATCAGCAGTTTCACTTCATCCCTCTTAAAAATACATTCTGAACCAGAACTTTATACTTTTCAAAGAGTTTCTCTTGCAAAAGTTGGGAAGCATTTATCATGTTGTACACCTTGTCTACCATCAAATATATTAAAGTGTCAACTTGAAATTCCTCACTCTTTAAATTTAAACCCAGTGGCACTCTGAGGCATCTGGTCCAGGTCTGGACAATGCTGCTGTTGAATTTCTCAGAGGATGTGGAAGATTCCTCATGAGCTTGTGCTTCTATCCTTATCTCTATGGCATGTTGTAATGCCGACCATGAAATACAAAAGGCTGTTCACACTGAAATAATTACAAACTGTAAAAAATAATTTCATTTTTGAGAAATATAGAACCTTTTGGCACATGAAGAAGGAGTAGAGTCTTACTTGCTCCTCCAGCATATCCTATGGGACAATTTCATTAACATACTACAGTATATTACTTATTCTAGAAGCCATGTCTTCAGGGTGGTTATATCAGGCATTGTTCCAGCCTCCACCGCCAGCTCCTCCATCCCAAATCTATTCTATTGTAGTACAATGCTTGTCAATACTATTTATGTATGAGTCTGTGGAAATCAAAGAAAACCATATCCATTAGACTGTGCTTGTATTCTGTGTTTTCTTATCTCCACAAAGGCTGTTTAGCACTTCAGTGCTTCACGTTTATGCTTTACTGTTTTGAATTACTTCTTATTTTTTTAGAATTATCATTTCCATTCTTGCAATCTTTGTTTTTGCTTAATAATTTCTGTTTAACAATTAAAAAAATATTTAACAATTTGTTAGTGTTTAATTGTGATTGATCATCTCCTTGTTCCTGATCCTGCCTTTGCCTAACAGTCATTAAAGTATATGGTTTAAGTTTAATGCACTTCTGGCCCTGATCCTCCGTTCTCCTCATGACTCTGTGATCATCTACATGACTCATGACAATTCAGCCTCATTAAACATCTTACACAATGCATTGATAGGAGTTCATCCCACCCTCCTTGTGGCCTCCTACTTGGTTGGAGCAGATGGGGAGCACCACGCTGAGGGGTCAGTATACCCGGGAAAGTTTGCCTGGCCAGCGTGAGCATATTAAAAATGAAAACTTTGATTTCTGCCATCACTAACATCAATTCCATCTATTCCAAGTTGGTGTTTTGTTGACCAACAAGTCAGGAACAAGCCGTGAATAAGACACCAACTCACTGCAATGCATACTCATAATTCAAAAGAATCAATAAAGTAAAACCACATACCTTCAAGCCTTAAAACAAGGGTGGAAAGAAGAGTGATGAAAATCAGATTTTTGGCCATGTCCCACAGGCAACCTGGCATAAAACATTAAAAATGTAGAATATGAAAGGTTTGTGGCAAATGCAAACATTCATAAGCTCTATTAATAATAGCACGGGTATTCACCAGCTCAAATGTAAGCTATTTCAGGGTGGAAAAGGTCAAAGACTAAATGAACCTTTCCAATTCATAATGTTTTTCTTTGAGAATGCTGCTGTATTTGAATGAGCAGATTGATAGACTTGTACTTCCCCCCACATCTTGTGACTTCATGTGATAACTTCACATGCGCCCACCCATACCAATGACTGAGGGGACTGGGAGGTGTGCACTTAAAGGGTGACCATTTGATGTGGTAAGACACCAAGCATGATTTTTTTTTCTACATTAGCAGTTTATTCATTTAAGTTGTGACTGGTGAGAATTACAACATCAAAGGGGGTAACTATTCAGCCCAGTCAAACTAAGTTGTCCCAATGGCATATACAACCAATTTTTAAAAGTTGTGGTGGTCTTACCTTTAATAATTTGCTTTTGTGTTTTGTTCAAGACAAACACAACTCCTATCTAATGAACCTATAAACCTAAACCTGCTTTTACAATGGCACTTGACCACCATTTTATGCTTTCTTTGCTATTGAAATAGAAATTTTCTATATTTAACTACATATGTCTTTCCTTGCCATGGACCTCATTTAATCCCACACATTTCAGTAAGCACATGCAACTAAAAAACATAAGTCAAAATGAAAAGAACATTAATGCACAAAATAATTTAAAAAATAATCAGATCAAACCCATCCATTCACCCCTCTGATAACCCCCATATTATCTCAGGGATATGTGCTATGGAGCCAGAGTCTATTTTAGGCAGCATTAGGATTAGGAAAGAACCATCTCTGGATGGAATGCATATGCAGTGCTGTTCACACATAACCACATATTCCACAGATCAAAATACTTAAAAATAATCAGGTCCTTTGATCTATTTAAAAATGCTTATGTTCATCTGTCATTTTTCCATAGGTGACAGGAAGTTGGAACTAGTAGACAGAAACCAACCCTGGGAAAGGTGCCATTTCATCAGAGGACATACTCACTCATAAACACACACACATTCACAGGGGGGTCTAGTCAGAGTCTCAAATGAAACCCCTCTACACCTCCTTAGGCTTTGGTGGGAACACAATTACAGACAAGGGAAGAACATACAGACTCACATAGACAATGATCAGGTTGGACTACTAACTCAGGTCCCCGGATCTTGAGGTTAAGATATTATAATGTTATTATTAATATTGTTAATGGGGTCAAATGTTGGTTAGTTAGTGCTGCTTCCTCCCAGATCTGGTTTCCTGGCTTTAAAATCTCACGACTGGCTGTTGTCAGTGTGAAGTGTGCATTTTTCTTCTAAAGACATGCAGGTTAGGCTGACTGGAGTCTCTAAAAACCCCCCAGTGTTACTGAAGGTATTTGTGTTTGTGTGGGCCCTACAATGTGCTCGTAACCCACCCAGGAATTTGTTGCTAGCTTGGATCCAACACTGCGGGGATAGACACTGACCTCATAAGACTTAAACAGATTTAGTGGAATTAAGAATGAATTTGTGTATATATTGCAGTAATAATAATAATAATACATTAAAAGAGTAAGAATAAAAAGCAACATAATAAATTACCTGATGAATTTGGAGAAAAGGCACAACCCTAGCAGAAGTTTCCTTCTCTTCTTTTCGAGACTACAAGCTTCTTTGCCCTGGTAAATTCAGAGAACAACAGTCATATTTAATTTTCCAGACTGTCATGTGGTCTTTGCTTTCTTAAAGAGTCACATTCACACAAATACACACTCTTGGGTTCCTTTTTACAGCGGCCTCCCCTCTTACCTGTGAGCCAACACCAAAGTATGAACTTGTCCCCTGTGTCCTCACTTATAAAGCTGCACATTTACATTTATACAGAATATTTTATAGTACCTTTACAAGGAAATTGTCACTTAGAGGTCATGGCTCCCAGGATAATAAAGCACATAACAATCCTTTGTTCAAGGTTGCCACACAAGACTTTATAAGCTACATAGGAGTTTCAATAAATATATATAAAAAAAAAAAAAAAACTTACACTGAATTGCTGGTTGTGACTGAGAACAGGGCAAAAGTGGATGAATGACCCAGCATTTCCACACAGGTTAAGCTGTATAATCTATGAATCATCAAGGAGTTTCCCCACATTCCTTAATTTTATATTTGGCTAAACTACAAAATGCCTTGCTTGCCGCCCCTCTCTATATCGTTGGCCTTATTGCATTAATGGCTTATCTAATGAAAATCATGGTGAGAAAAGGAGTGACTAATTAGCATTGTCTTGACTTCTAATAATTCATCTAATGTATGTTATTTATATTATTTATGTAGTGTGTGGTGAGAATTATCACTTGTTATGATGTCCTTTGGCATCTTTATTAGAAGGCCACTAACAAATGAAAGAACTTCTGCCACGTCTCTTCTGATAGATGCCAAACAGCTGATCTTTAGGGACATCTTGATACCCAGGCAGAGAAAAGTATTGGGGGCCATGATAGCTTCCATCCATGGGGTTATACACCTCAAACTGGGCCAAACCTCACTGATCGCCCATGACATTGTTACAGAATTAGGGGTTTTAGTCAGAGAAGGTCCATACTACCTCCTGGAGGCAAAGAAAGCAGAGCTGGAGCTGGAAGTATAAAGAATATTGGATCTCAGTGTCACAGAATCCAGCCATAGTTAATGGTCCAGACCTATTGTGTTAGTAGCCAAGCCCAATGGGAGTTGGCGTTTCTGCAACAACTTCCGTCAGCTGAACCAGGTCTCCTTGTGCCGATGCCTTCCCCATATTGAGAGTAGATGACCTTCTGGAACTCCTTGGTTGCGTTAGGTATCTGTCCATCCTTGATATGACCAAAGACAATTAACAGATCCCACTGACGGACTCAGCTAAAAAAAAGACTGCTTTTAGTACCCCTAGTGACCGCTAGCAGTAATGTGTCCTCCATTTTGGACCTCAGTGATCTTCCAGCACCTGGTGCATAGAGTGCTCTTTAGTCCCACACTGTCTATAGTGCAGCCTACATTGATGAGATTGCATTTATTCTGGCTCATGGGAGGAACATCTGCAGCATGACTTGACCATCCTACACTCACCAAGTGATACCAGCTTGTGGATCAATCCCAAAAAGTGCTATTTCAGGTTGTCCAAAGCTAAGAATTTAAGTTACATGGTTGAAGCAAGCCTCCATGGTCCATGGTTGCAGCCATTCTGGACTAGCCTTTGCCATAAACAAAGAGGCAGATACAGGCTTTCCTAGGACTAGTAGGGTAGAACTACAGGTTTGTACCCCGGTTTTCAGAAAGAGCTGTGCCCTTGACAGCCCTCACAAGGAAGAAGGCACCTAACACTGTGGTATAGAACCCTGATGCCAAAGCTGCATTCAGTGACCTGAAAACAGCCTTTATCAGTTCCTGTTCTACGATCACCTAACCTTTCCCTCTCTTTCTTCCTCCAGATTGGTGCTTCTGACATTGTTGTGTTGAGCCAAGTTGTCAACGGCACTGAACACCTTGTCATGTTCCTCAACCAGAAACTGTTAGACTAGGAGATGAGGTAGGCAGCGAATGAATGGGAAGCCCTCACCACTGAATGGGCCTTCACTCAGCTCTGATACTATCTGTTGGGCCGTGAGTTTACCCTGATAACTGACCACACACCACTCCGGTAATTCCAACCCCAGGGTTTTGCCTTCATTCTCTCCTCCACTTCTATCTCTGTAGGGTCAAGAGTGCATCTTATAAGTGAGTCTCGCTTTTTAATTAGCTTATTAATTTGGTGGGCCTCTTCTGAAGTGATGTTACCAGACCAGCACTAAATAACACAGAAAAATTACACTGGCCATCACAGGGTTATAGAATATGTAGAATAAAGGAACATAATATCATAAGAAAAGAGTCTGATCTATATAGTTCCTCTGAGTTACAACTCCAGTTGTTGGCTGAAAGATGTCAGTGTTAGCATGTCACAGAGAAGATGTGCAGCATTGTTCATAATGCCACTCAGTTTTGGGGGGGGGGGGGTCCAGAGTGTGTCCCATACCTAAGGCTGCCCTTTTCAATTAGCTTGTTGAATTGATGAGCCTCTCTTGAAGTGATGTTTCCAGATCAGCACACCACAGTGTAGAATATCCCACTGGCCATCACAGAATTGTAGAATTTGTGAATGATGTCACTCCCCTCATTATAAGAATACAGTCTCCTAAGGAAGAAGAGCCTGATCTGCCCTTTCTTATATAGCTCTTCTGTGTTCTGAGACCAGTCCAACCTGTCATTGATTTGGACCCCACAGTACTTGTCAGAGTGGACCACCTCTACATCCACTCCATGAGGAGTGACGAGAAAATGACACTGTTTGCTGCAGCATAAAAGTGCACACTGCCTACACTAGCACAAGGGCAATTAAGATGCCATTAATCTATGTAAACGTGTGTCTTTGCTTTGTGAAGAATAAAGAACTACTTAAGAACATTTCTTTTAGGTAGAATGCTCAGTAGGGGGAGGGTGGTCTTCTGGCCTGGAATCCCTACAGATTTTACTTTTTTTCCCTAACTTAACTGGAGTTTTTTTTTCTGTTCATTCTGGCCACCAACTCTGAACTGTAATTTAGGGACTCTAAATACAGAGACTTCTATATTTAACGACTCTATTTCTGTTAATTATATATCTGTCTTATATAAGTGTGCATATTTTTTCTTATCTAATTTTATGTAATCACTTCTTTGACATCTTGTAAAGCACTTTGAGCTACATTGTTTGTATGAAAATGTGCTGTAGAAATAAATGTTACGAGAAGAGAAAACTCACAGAAGCCAAATATTCAAATAATTTATCATCAGCCTCATATTTGCACACAGGTTTCACACAATGCTGTGTTTTTAAATTTTATATTCATTCTTTTTATTGTACTTTTAGAGCTGATTTGTTACCTTCGTTAGAGTATTTTGATCTCTTGCAATTGGTTACATTTCCTACTGTGATGGATGGCCGGCTTCATATTCCGGCCCTCACCCCCAGGCCGCCAGGAGGAGCTCTCCCAACAGCATGGACGGGCCCCGAATTCCAGCAGGGCCTCATGGACTATGTAGTTTTTATGCACAGCCCTGCTGGATACCTTGGGGACCACCGGGAGTCGCTGTAGAGAGGCTCATGGACTCATAAATGCCTTATAACCCGGAAGTGCATCATAATCCCATGACAGGAAGAAACAACATGCTCCCGGGTTGAAGATAAGGACTGTTTACCCTGACCGGGAAGGAATAAGGACTTGTGGGTAATGGAACAGAAACACCTCCGAGTCAGGGGGTATAAAGGACTCTGGGAAAGCCCAGACATTGAGCTGAGCTGGGAGGTAGGGTGGCTAAGTGTCTGGGAGTGGAGGAGAGAGAGTATTGTGATTAGTGAAGAGTTGATTTATTGTATGAATAGTGTGGAGTGGAGGTTGCTTTGTGCATGTGATTATTATTTAATAAATAATAATAGTACTTTTACCCGGTGTTTGGAGTGGTACCTGAGGGTTCAAGAGGTGGATCGGAACATGAACTGCTACACTACTCACACTCAATGTCATATTTAAAATTTAGTTTATGCTGCAGAGCAGAATTCTACAACTATAACTTATATTTGTTAAGATTTGGAGTAAGGACCATTGTGAAAATGGAGTAATTCTTCCAAATAAACACTAAAACAGGCTAGGACCTTCACTGGCCAGCCCAGAATAGTCTCACCCTAACCCAGCCAGCTTCAGCCTAGAAGGCCTCAAAATGGGAAAACTGGCTTTTAAAGTTCAAAATATATTAAGTTTAAAACCTCTCAATGTGCAATCCACTAAGTTCTAAAAACAGCCCATAACCAGAATCCAGAAGCCAGGGCCATGGTGGCCTTGCCTCTTGGGGTACCACACACAAACACAATGGACAGAAGAGAACTACATAACCCATAGAAACACAATATTTATCAATGAAATTATTGAAGTATAATTAAAGAAACATATAATTTCATATAAAAACAACAAAAAATAGAAATAATGAAACATAGAAACATACTAAATATCAACAAAAATATAAAATATACCAAAAATTAACTTGAGCCAAAAGACCCGGTTGAATCATAACAGTATTGATTTAGAAGTTTCTGATCACAAGGCCATTCTCTTCAATGTTCACCTCTCTCTCTGCTTTGGCTAAATGCAAGCTTACTGTTTTGTTTAGAAACATTAAATCCATAAGATGTTAGGGTTAAACCTTCTGGGGCTGCTGTACTCTTTCAATCTCTGATCTAGTTACAAACTACAGTGCTTTATTATCTTCCACCCTGGACACTCCAGCTCCCGTTAAATCATCCATCCATCCATCCATTTTCCAACCCGCTGAATCCAAACACAGGGTCACGGGGGTCTGCTGGAGCCAATCCCAGCCAACACAGGGCACAAGGCAGGGAACCAATCCTGGGCAGGGTGCCAACCCACCGCAGGACACACACAAACACACCCACACACCAAGCACACACTAGGGCCAATTTAGAATCACCAATCCACCTAACCTGCATGTCTTTGGACTGTGGGAGGAAACCGGAGTGCCCGGAGGAAACCCACGCAGACACGGGGAGAACATGCAAACTCCACGCAGGGTGGACCCGGGAAGCGAACCCGGGTCTCCTAACTGCGAGGCCCGTTAAATCACATATTGCTAATTTTGGTTATTCATTTCCTTGGTGTAATGAATTAGAGAGTTCCTAAGCACAGAAGTCCCAATATTGACTCAAAATACCTACTTATCATCAATCCCTGGCTAGTAATGAGAGGGCAATTTGGAATAAATTGCAAATTTAGAAAAGCAGAGCAGGGGTTGCCTG
Source organism: Erpetoichthys calabaricus (assembly GCF_900747795.2). Lineage (NCBI taxonomy): Eukaryota > Metazoa > Chordata > Cladistia > Polypteriformes > Polypteridae > Erpetoichthys > Erpetoichthys calabaricus. The sequence goes on along the minus strand of NC_041401.2, from coordinate 62,820,162 downwards.
AAAAGCTAAAGCCAGACCAAGACAAACAATTTCCCAATACACGGATCCAAGAAACAGTAAAAAAAAATCCAGAAAATCAAACTATAATCAATAAGAGCAATAAACACAGGAGAACTCACCAACCACCTAGTGCATCCAATGAACCACAAGGGACTGTGGGTTTTTCTCAGATATACAGGGCTGAGGGTGGTCCCTTGATGGTGATGGTCAGGTGGCTCCACCTATTAGAGGACTACCCACAAAGCACATTATATACAGAAAATGCATTTTGACATAAAGAAACTAAATGAACAACAATGCTAAGTTAAAAAATGAACTAATGGGGGGAATACTGGCTGAAACATAACACTTGGCATAATCATAAGCTCTGCTCCATAAAGATGCCAACTTGAGCATATTTGTAAAAAAACTGAACTGGAGGTATAGTATATTGTGAGGCACTCAGAGCACACCACCAAGCCTACAGGGAAGCATTCATCTCTGCAAAAAACACAATATTTCAAAATTAATTGCACCCCAAAGTTTTGATTCAGCTTATTTAATAAAGTTACCCAAACTCATGATAATTCTGCCACTTTCTCCAGTCCTTAACTGTGTACAAAATGTTTACACTTCTTTATGGACAGGCATGTGGATCTTAATTTTGAATTAAATAAGGCAAACAGTGGCAATGTTATCAAACCTGATTTCCGTAAATCATACTCTCAGACATCCTGTCTGTTAATAAGCAAAGTACTTGTTTCTGTACCTTTTATCCTGCTTATTCAACTGACATTATCAAAGTGATTAATAGTTACAAACCATCTTCATCTCCAAAGGACCCCATGCCTATATCATTTATAAAACAATGACTACCTGTATTTTGTCCCCCTACAAGCAATATACTAAATAGTTCTTTTTCCCAAGTTCCATCTTACCTTGCTGATCTTTCCCACCTGTACCTGCCTGCCAACTGTGATCATCTGAACTTGGTCCACTACGTACCAATCCTAAGACTAGGAAGAGTACTGTGGGTGATAGAGTCGTCTGGATCTCAGCTCCATCCTTACAGAATGCTCCTCCTCAGAAACTCAGAGAAATCAAGTCACTACCAGTTTTTAAAAATAATCACTTCTGTTTCCTAAATCTTAAATAATCTGTTTTGTTAACCTTTTCTACCATCCTTAGGTTTTTTCTTTTCAGTTATTCTTGTTGTACTTTGTACCAGGTCCTTAGATTATGAAAGGCGCTTTATTAAAACAAAATTATAAATTATTATTATTGATCAGGTTCTCCCTTCTGGGATGTGTTCTGGACCACATTCTGGACAAAGTGTTGAAAACCTGTGTGGAGATGGAATGGGATGTTTAGTTAAATAAGGCCTGGAGGACTTGGCTAGAGCAACCACCAGCTCTCCAGATAAACAGATGGTAACATCAGGCTAGCACTGCAAGGTTTTTGACTCCCTCAGGACTACATGGAATTTATAGTTCTGGTAGGCAGTTCTGTTGTAAGGAATACCTGGGACTATTTAGGGAAATTCCAGGGATTTCATCCATCCATCCATTGTCCAACCCGCTGAATCCGAACACAGGGTCACGGGGGTCTGCTGGAGCCAATCCCAGCCAACACAGGGCACAAGGCAGGAAACAATCCTGGGCAGGGTGCCAACCCACCGCAGGACACACACAAACACACCCACACACCAAGCACACACTAGGGCCAATTTAGAATCGCCAATCCACCTAACCTGCATGTCTTTGGACTGTGGGAGGAAACCGGAGCCCCCGGAGGAAACCCACGCAGACACGGGGAGAACATGCAAACTCCACGCAGGGAGGACCCGGGAATTGATCCCAGGTCCCCAGATCTCCCAACTGCGAGGCAGCAGCGCTACCCACTGCGCCACCGTGCCGCCCTCCAGGGATTTCTCCTACATATTTTACATATGGTCTTTCATCTGACTAGAAGTGTTCCCATGAGACATCAGTGTGACATGGCCTTAAGAGAGCCTCGGGCCTTCAGTCTGAGAGAGTCTAGAGCTGAAAGTGGAGTGAGTACGAGGGCTTCCCTGTTGGACTGGAGGAGGAAGGAGAGGAGGCCTGAATATTCATAAGTCAAGTCAAGTCAAGTTGGGGAACATGCATTGATACAGTGCGTTGCTTCACCCACTTAACGACGAAACAACGCAGGATCCCAGTTGGCAACCCCCCAGGCAGACTTGCGGTCCAGTCCCACCCTCCAAAAATGACCCTCTATCTGCCGCAGCCAGGAGTTATGTGGGCGACCCCTTGGCCTGGTTCAAAAACTCGGGACCCCAACAATGAGGCTCTTACGAGCTGGATCACCCTCAGGGAAATGCGCCACATTGCCGTAGAGCCGTAACTGACGCTCCCTCACAATGCAGGTAATGTGCCTCATTCGGGACTCCATGAGCAACCGCTCATGCAACACAAAGTCAAACCAATGGTACCCAAGGATTTTCCGGAGAGACACAGTACCAAATGAGTCCAGTCTACGTCTCAGGTCACTGGATAGCGTCCATGTCTCGCAACCATATAGCAAGACAGGAAGCACCAGGACTCTAAAGACTTGGACCTTTGTGCTTTTGCATAGATATCGGGAACGCCAAACACCCCTTTCCAGCAACCTCATGACCCCCCATGCTCTTCCAATCCATCTACTGACTTCATAGGAAGAGTCACCAGAGACATGAATGTCACTGCTGAGGTAAGTAACCCTCTTGACAAGGTCGACACTCTCTCCGCAAACAGACACACTGCTGATGGCTGTGCCCAAGAGGTCATTAAAGGCCTGGATCTTGGTTTTTATCCAGGACACTCGCAAACCCAAACACTCAGACTCCTCGCTCAGTCTCTCGAGCACCCTGATCTGAGCCTCCATTGACTCCGTAAAGATCACATTATCGTCAGGAAAGTCAAGATCCATGAATCTTTCTTCACCAACAGATGCCCCACAGCTGCTGGACCCCACGACCTTGCTCAACACCCAGTCCATACAAGCATTGAACACAGTAGGAACACAAACACACCCTTGACGAACCCCAGAATCAACTGGGAAAAACACAGAAGTTCAGCCTCCACTCTGCACAGCACTCACAATACCAGTGTACAGGCCAGCCATGATATCCAGCAACCTTGAGGGGATCCCGCGAACCCTCAGGATGTCCCACAGGGCAGTTCGATCAACCGAGTCGAATGCTTTAATATTCATAGGAGCCTGAAAAAAGTATGAAAGAGTTAGTGAAACATAAGTTACTAGCAAGGGATTGGCTGACCAATGTTAAGACCCAGAGGAGCACAGTGTTCATTATTTTCATGTATGCTCAACCTTCCATTATAGTCTACCTTGAACTCCTTATTTGTCTTCCAATACACATTCTTTTGTTAAACATCTGGACATGTCTAGTTGTATTCAGGTTCAAAGTCCAAGTGCCACTGAATGACACAATCTTTTTAAAATTGCAATTAAGAAAAAAGGATATACAGGTGAGTTCTCATGACACTTGTGCCATAAAATATGTGATCCATCAGACTGACTCATCAGGTTTCTACTCTTTTTGCTATTAACGACTGATACAAGTGTCTCGAATACCCAGTGTCCTCAAATATGGAATAAAGGAAAGCAAAAAGCAATATTCAGTAAATAATTTTGGTTAGTACATGCAATTAATAATATCACTGTACTCTGAGAACCTATAACCCAATAACTTGTCATGCGTGTGCGCATTGGGGGCGGTTTAGGTGCTCTAGTGATGGGAATTACCCAGCCGAACCTAGGGATGGTGCTGTGTTTTAATGTCTACTGTCTTCCTTCCTTTGCAGAACCAATGATTGGTGGCCTTTCCATTGTCCACTCTCCTGGACCCACCTCTTCTTGCCTGGAACCCATATGACTGGACATTGGGCCATTTTGAAATCAGTTCTGAAAAAATTCCTCCACAGCTTGTTGCGTGTATTTCATGCTTGCAACTATTGTAATTATACAGTGGGTCACCAGGGCGGTGCCCCAGTTCTTTGAGGTCATCTTGTCTTCTCTTTAGAAACTATATAAGCCAATAAGAAAACCAAAGGAAAAAAACAGAGTGGGAAATTTGGGGTATTCTGTTACTTCATCAAGTGTCCGTTATTGTATAAATAAACAGGGATGACCTCTTTCCTGCCTTAACTGTGCTTCTCTTTGGCAGTCACATGTATCCTTAACTGCACAATGAAGTGTTCAGCAAGGACATGCATCCAAGGCAAACTTCTCTTTCAATGGAATCATTTGTTGTGAATGAGATATATTTAAAAGATGATGGTGATATCTTGCCCTGCTTCTCCTGATACGCATACAGTATATACTTCTGTAGGTGCTGCAGGTCTTCCCTCTGTCAAGGCAGATCAATGTTTCCCTGACTCCAATTTTTCATCCAGGGGATAGAGACCAAAGTGGCCCTTGCATAGAAGTACCCGGGGTGTACCACAGGACAGAACTCAGAGGCAGAAGTTCTACACAGAAAGGCCTAAAATCAGCTCTGCTGAAGAGGTACTTTGGTGTGGAGAGAACATTTCTGCGTGTGTTCCCTCACTCTGTGGCTGCAAGTGAGCTCTTTTATGCTGTGGTATTTTGGGACACTAACAGGAGATACCAACAGATTTAACAAGTTAATCAAGTAGGTTGGGCACTCTTCTGGGCAGCAGCCTAGACTCCCCGGAGGCCATAACAGAGCGGAGAATGTTGGCTAAGCTGCTGGCTGTCATGAACGATTTCTCACACCCACTGCATGACACTCTGGTCAACATATGGAGTACCTTCAGTACAAAGTTAATTCTAACTCAGTGCTCCAGGCTACCAGCTGGCATTAGATCATACAACATAACCTCTGGCAATTAGAATATGAACATTATTCATTTTTATCTCACAGTTTCACCTTGAGTGTGTATTTTGTGTAAAATTTCAGCTCATAAAACACAGTGATTTGCCATTGGAATCAAAAAATATAGCTGTTACTCATATACATACAGTAGTTTCAGAAATTATTCAGCAACTTTCCTTTCTTACACACTTTATTGTGTAGATGTCATTTTAAATGGATACATTTTAAAATCAATCTACACCTATAACCTATAATGACAAAGTGAAAACATGTTTTCAGAATGGTTTGCAAATTTACTAAAAAACAAATACTGATATCTCACAATCATATCCTTTGGCAGCAATTATACCTTTGAGACTTCTTGAGTAAGTCTCTACAAGTTTTGCAAACCTGGATCTGGGTAGTTTATTCCATTCTTCCTGGAGGATTTTGTCAAGCTCTATTAGATAGGATGGAAATCTTCTGTAAATCTCCATCTTCAGGTCTCTCCACAGATACTGTATGGGGTTTAAGGCTGGGCCACTCAGGAAAAGTCCTAGACTTGTTGTCAGTCCACTCCAGCATTGTCTTGGCTGTATGTCATTGTTGAGCTGAAGGGTAAGCTGTTGTTCCAGTATGAGGTCACATACATACTTGTGCAGATTTTCTTCAAGATCTCTCTGTTTTTGACTGCATTCATCCTTCCCACAATTCTGATCAGTCTCCTTGTCCCTGCAACTGAGAATTTCCCCCTTAGCATGATGCTGCCACTACCACACTTCACCGTAGGGATGGTATTATGCAGGTGATCAGCAGTGTCTCGTCTTTGCCAGACGTAGAGCATGGAGTTCTTTTCAAAGAGAAGTCATTTTTTGTGTCACCAGACCAGAGAATCTTTTACCTAATGCTCTCAGAGTCCTTTAAATGCCAATGGGCAAGCTCCAAGCTATTACTCAAAAGTGACTTCAGTGTAGCCACTCCACCAGAAATACCTAATGGAGTACTGCTGAGTTAGTTGTCCTTCAAGCAGGTTCTCCCATCTCAGCAGATTTTTGAAGCTCTGGAACCATTGGGTTGTTGGTCACCCCTGTGCAAGAATATATCCTAAATATGTATGCGTTTCTTCAGGGTTTGTATTATGCTCTGTTAACTTTAAATCCTATCACTAAGAAAATGCACGTAGTTGTTTAACAATAAGGAATGAACTGGGTTTCATATATGTTAAATAGTTCCATGCTAGTTAAGTGCTGGCCAAATCAATATTTTTGTAAGTACTTTTTAAGTGTGACATACTTTTAAAATATGTCCGGCCCGTATTTGTTTATGCAGGAGCATAACTGTTTTAGAAAAGTTCTGTTCAAAGCTTATCTATCTTGTTTCATTCTTTAAGTTACTTATACAGCTGAACCATTTCTAAACTGTATGCTTATACCATTTTCAGTCCATGCTAGCCATGAGACTAATTCCAAAAACAAACCAACTCAATTGACACTCTGTATTACTGATTATAACAGGAAAGTTTTATTTCATATTAACTTACAGGGGGTAACAGACTATACCATATTCTAATAGCTGTAAGAAGATTGCATTCTATTCTACTTAAGTAAACACTAGCATGATTTTAACTTAAAGCATTAACTCTCTAAGATTGGCTCTTACATTTCTGGCCCCTAATTGTTTATGCAGGAGCAGAGACAATTACTATATTTTACTCCAATAAGAGCCACTAATTATACTTTTATATTATCTATTGTTTTCAAATCACTAGCAATAAAACTGTAAACAAACATTTAAAAATGTCTTATTTCAAACGTTGGCTGTTTCTTGAAGCAGGTGCAGTTTATTCACAGGTCTGTCCAGTGTGTTGGTTTTGGTCTGCACATTAACTCATCTAACTGCACCTTTGGCATCTGCCATTTGTCTTGATGACTCGCCCCATTACCCAGGAATATGTCCACAGACAGACATTATTAGAGTTACAGTATGTGAAGGCAATGTTTTGTTCTTGTGAAAGGAAGAGTCCAGGCAGTTACTGATAAGACAATTAATGATCTCTGTAAGCAATAAAACTGAGAAATGTTTGCTAACTAAGGGTCACCAGACATGACCTAACTCTTCTTGATATGAAGTAAGCAGGTTGACATTGATTGATAGAATGGCAAGAGTTGGGGGGAAGATGTTTAAGCTATAAAAGTGCAAACTGCTTTAACGATTGAATTTAGAACTAGTTCTGAATTAGCATTAATGGTATTAAAGACCTCCTTTTGTTAAATTAAAATAGTGTGGCTTCTTTTCTTCCACACCCCTGACCAAGGCTCTTCTTGTTCAGTTGCTCCATTTGGCTGGACAGACAACTCTAATATGAGTCCTAGTGGTTCCAAACTTCTTCCATTTCTCTCTCCTGGAAGCACTCAGAACTTTAGAAATAGTTTATCACCTTGCCCTGATCTATGCCTCACCACATTTTTATCACGGAAGTCTACCAAGGACTTCATGACTTGGTTTTTGTCCGGTGTGAATTGTGGACCTTACATACACAAGTGTGTGCTTTACCAAATGATATCCAATCAACTCAATTCACCACAGGTGGACTCCAATCAGATTCTAGACACATCTCATCCTGCATGTCACTCGTCTCCACGAGAAGTAAAGCAGACAAGATGTACCTGAGCACAATACGCAGTGGCACAGCAAAGAGTATGAATATTTATATGAATAAGAGATTTCAGTTTTTAATTTTTTAATAAACTAGGAGGCTTCATCCCCTGCTTGCTTCACTTGCCAACCCCTTTCCCCCAGCACTACACGCTGTTGTGAAGAGGGGGGCAGAACGCACCCAAAGGAGTTGAGGCCGCTCCTCCGAAACCCCCTCTTAAATGGTGATACAATGGGCAACAAATGTTATTATTTTTTTTTAATTGATTCTACTGAAATCACACAACATTCCATACAAATAGATCAATTTTACAAGAATAGGATTGAAAACAAATCAACCCCCACACCTGAGAGACCAAGGGCAGCAGAATAAAACTTAAACCTAGTAAAAATAAGCAAATAGATAAATTAATAAGTGAATATATAAATGGAGGAGAAAAAGAAAAAAAAAGAGAATAGGGAGAGAATCTGCTTCCTCAGTGCTTTAAAAGCGTCTTCTAAAATGGTATTGATTAGATCCTGCCAGGTTTGGAAAAATTTCTGCATAGATCCTCTAAGTGAGAATTTTATTTTTTCCAATTTCAAATAATATATAACATCAGTTACCCACTGACTTAAAAGGGGAGAGTTAGGATTCTTCCAGTTGAGCAAGATAAGTCTATGTGCCAATAGTGTAGTAAAGGCAATCACAGTTTGTTTGTCCTTCTCCACTTTAAGCCCAACTGGAAGGACACCAAACACAGCTGTTAATGGGTTAGGAGGGATTGTGACACCAAGGCTGTCTGAAAGGCATTTAAAAATATTTGTCCACAATGATGTTAATTTGGTGCAGGCCCAAAACATGTGACCCAGTGAGGCTGGAACTTGATTGCAGCATTTTCAAGTTGGATCTTGCCTTGGAAACATTTTGGACAATTTTAAGCGAGACAAATGTGCTCGATATATAATTTTTAGTTAAATAATTGTATGCTTTGCACATATGGAGCTCAAGTGAATTCTCTGCATTGCTCCCTTCCACTCCTTTTCTGAGATGTTGAATGAGAGATCCTTTTCCCATTGTCCTCTTGGATCTTTGAAAGGGAGGGACTGTAAAATGATTTTATATATTGCAGAGATGCTGTCTAACTCCTTGAAACTGATTAGTATATTTTCCAGCATAGGGGGAGGTTGGAGATGAGGAAAATTGGGCAGGTTCTGTTTGACAATGTTTCTAATTTGAAGATAGTGAAAGAAATGTGTTGCTGGAAAGTTAAATTTAGAATGTAATTGTTCGTAGGATGCAAAGACGTTGTCTATGTACAGATCTCTAAGTGATTTAATCCCAAATGTTTTCGAGACATTAAAAACTGCATATGTTTGCGAGGGTTGAAAAAGGTGGTTCTCGTGCAGAGGTGCCACTGATAAAAGATTCTCTATCTTAAAATGCTTCCTACATTGGTTCCATATTCTGAGTGAGTGAAGCACAATTGGGTTATTAGTATACTGGCGATAATTTACATTTATTGGGGCGCAAAGCAGGGAATATAATGAGGAACTTCAGGATTCTATTTCTATTGCAGACCAAACCTGCATATGTTCATCTATTTGTGTCAATGTCCAGGTTTTAATATGTTGTATGTCTGCTGCCCAGTAGTAAAACTGAAAATTAGGTAGAGCAATGCCACCTTCTGCCTTTGGCCTTTGTAGGGTCGCTCTTTGGATACGTGGATGTTTTGAATTCCAAATAAATGTGGTTATGGTTGACTGTAATTTCTTAAAGAACAATTTATTGATGTACAGTGTATCCGGAAAGTATTCACAGCGCATCACTTTTTCCACATTTTGTTATGTTACAGCCTTATTCCAAAATGGATTAAATTCATTTTTTTCCTCAGAATTCTACACACAACACCCCATAATGACAATGTGAAAAAAGTTTACTTGAGGTTTTTGCAAATTTATTAAAAATAAAAAAACTGAGAAATCACATGTACATAAGTATTCACAACCTTAGCTCAACACTTTGTCGATGCACCTTTGGCAGCAATTACAGCCTCAAGTATTTTTGAATATGATGCCACAAGCTTGGCACACCAATCCTTGGCCAGTTTCACCCATTCTTCTTTGCAGCACCTCTCAAGCTCCATCAGGTTGGATGGGAAGCGTCGGTGCACAGCCATTTTAAGATCTCTCCAGAAATGTTCAATCGGATTCAAGTCTGGGCTCTGGCTGGGCCACTCAAGGACATTCACAGAGTTGTCCTGAAGCCACTCCTTTGATATCTTGGCTGTGTGCTTAGGGTCGTTGCCCTGCTGAAAGATGAACCGTCACCCCAGTCTGAGGTCAAGAGCGCTCTGGAGCAGGTTTTCGTCCAGGATGTCTCTGAACATTGCTGCAGTCATCTTTCCCTTTATCCTGACTTGTCTCCCAGTTCCTGCCGCTGAAAAATATTCCCACAGCATGATGCTGCCACCACCATGTTTCACTGTAGGGATGGTATTGGCCTGGTGATGAGCAGTGCCTGGTTTCCTCCAAACGTGACGCCTGGCATTCACACCAAAGAGTTCAATCTTAGTCTCATCAGACCAGATCTTTCTCATGGTCTGAGAGTCCTTCAGGTGCCTTTTGGCAAACTCCAGGCGGGCTGCCATGTGCCTTTTACTAAGGAGTGGCTTCCGTCTGACCACTCTACCATATAGGCCTGATTGGTGGATTGCTGCAGAGATGGTTGTCCTTCTGGAAAGTTCTCCTCTCTCCACAGAGGACCTCTGGAGCTCTGACAGAGTGACCATCGGGTTCTTGGTCACCTCCCTGACTAAGGCCCTTCTCCCCCGATCACTCAGTTTAGATGGCCGACCAGCTCTAGAAAGAGCCCTGGTGGTATCGAACTTCTTCCACTTACGGATGATGGAGGCCACTGTGCACATTGGGACCTTCAAAGCAGCAGAAATTTTTCTGTAACCTTCCGCAGATTTGTGCCTCGAGACAATCCTGTCTTGGAGGTCTACAGACAATTCCTTTGACTTCATGCTTGGTTTGTGCTCTGACATGAACTGTCAACTGTGGGACCTTATATAGACATGTGTGTGCCTTTACAAATCATGTCCAATCAACTGAATTTACCACAGGTGGACTCCAATTAAGCTGCAGAAACATCTCAAGGATGATCAGGGGAAACAGGATGCACCTGAGCTCAATTCTGAGCTTCGTGACAAAGGCTGTGAATACTTATGTACATGTGCTTTCTCATTTTTTTTATTTTTAATAAATTTGCAAAAATCTCAAGTAAACTTTTTTCACGTTGTCATTATGGGGTGTTGTGTGTAGAATTCTGAGGAAAAAAATGAATTTAATCCATTTTGGAATAAGGCTGTAACATAACAAAATATGGAAAAAATGATGCGCTGTGAATACTTTCTGGATGCACTGTACTGTATATTGGAATATTTTGAAAAAAAAAGAGAAGCTTAGGGAGGATATTCATCTTAAAAATGTTAATTCTTCCAGCTAAAGTGAGATGAAGGGTTGACCATCTATGCAAGTCTTGCTTGATTTTTTCCATACAGACAGCGAAATTTTGTTGATAAAGAGCTTTATGTTTACTTGTGATGCTTACCCCTAGATATCTGAACTGATCTGCAATGATAAAAGGGAAGGTGTCCAATCTAATATTGTATGCTTGAGAATTTACTGGAAAGATTACACTTTTAGTCAAATTAATTCTGAGACCAGAAATCTTTTGAAATTCTGTTAGTGCTGTTAGGTCTGTAGGCACAGTATTTTGTGGGTCTGATATATGCAGTACCATATCATCTGCATATAGAGACATTTTCTGTTCAAGTCCTTCTCTGATAATCCCCTTTATCTCATAAGCATTTCGAAAGTGAACTGCCAGTGGCTCAATGGCGATTGCAAAAAGTAGTGGTGACAAGGGGCATCCTTGTCAGGTACCACTTTCTAGTTTAAAGTAGTCTGAATTAATGTTGTTAATACAAACTGAAGCTTCTGGATTGGTATACAGTAGTTTGATCCATGCACAAATGTTTGGGCCAAACCCAAATTTCTCCAATGTAGTGAAACCCTTTAGAATTTTCTATATTTCTGCATAAATATGACCTAAAACATCATCAGATTTTCACTCAAGTCCTAAAAGTAGATAAAGAGAAACCAGTTAAACAAATGAGACAAAAATATTATACTTGGTCATTTATTTATTAAGGAAAATGATCGAATATTACATATTTGTGAGTGGCAAAAGTATGTGAACCTCTAGGATTAGCAGTTAGTTTGAAGGTGAAATTAGAGTCAGGTGTTTTCAATCAATGGGATGACAATCAGGTGTGAGTGGGCACCCTGTGTTATTTAGAGATAAGGGATCTATCAAAGTCTGCTCTTCACAACACGTTTGTGGAAGTGAATCATGGCACGAACAATGGAGATTTCTGAGGACCTCAGAAAAATAGTTGTTGATGCTCATCAGGCTGGGAAAGGTTACAAAACCATCTCTAAAGAGTTTGGACTCCACCAATCCACAGTCAGACAGATTGTGTACAAATGGAGGAAATTCAAGACCATTGTTACCCTCCACAGGAGTGGTCGACCAACAAAGATCACTCCAAGAGCAAAGCGTGTAATAGTTGGCAAGGTCACAAAGGACTCCAGGGTAACTTCTAAGCAACTGAAGGCCTCTCTCACATTGGCTAATGTTCATGTTCACGAGTCTACCATTAGGAGAACACTGAACAACAATGGTGTGCATGGCAGGGTTGCAAGGAGAAAGTCACTGCTCTCCAAAAAAAACAGTGCTGCTCATCTGCAGTTTGCTAAAGATCACATGGACAAACCAGAAGGCTATTGGAAGAATGTTTTGTGGACGGATGAGACCAAAATAGAACTTTTTGGTTTAAATGAAAAGCGTTGTGTTTGGAGAAAGGAAAACACTGCATTCCAGCATAAGAACCTTATTCCATCTGTGAAACATGGTGGTGATTCTGTCATGGTTTGGGCCTGTTTTGTTGCATCTGGGCTAGGACAGCTTGCCTTCATTGATGGAACAATGAATTCTGAATTATATCAGAGAATTCTAAAGGAAAATGTCAGGACATCTGTCCATGAACTGAATCTCAAGATAAGGTGGGTCATGCAGAAAGACAATGACCCTAAGCACACAAGTCGTTCTACCAAAGAATGGTTAAAGAAGAATAAAGTTAATGTTTTGGAATGGCCAAGTCAAAGTCCTGACCTTAATCCAATCGAAATGTTGTGGAAGGACCTGAAGCGAGCAGTTAATGTGAGGAAACCCACCAACATCCCAGAGTTGAAGTTGTTCTATACGGAGGAATGGGCTAAAATTCCTCCAAGCCGTTGTGCAGGACTGATCAACAGTTACCGGAAACGTTTAGTTGCAGTTATTGCTGCAAAGGGGGGTCACACCAGATACTGAAAGCAAAGGTTCACATACTTTTGCCACTCACAAATATGTAATATTCGATCATTTTCCTTAATAAATAAATGACCAAGTATAATATTTTGTCTCATTTGTTTAACTGGTTTCTCTTTATCTACTTTTAGGACTTGCGTGAAAATCTGATGATGTTTTAGGTCATATTTATGCAGAAATATAGAAAATTCTAAAGGGTTCACAAACTTTCAAGCACAACTGTATAATTACGGTACCAGTGTCATTGCAAGCGGATCAGACAGCCGGTGATATCTTCTTTACGATGCCATGACAGGGTGCGACTCACGGTCTTATTTCAGGAAAGTGTCGGGATCAGCTTTCTTAACTCTTTATCTGCTTCCTCTCTACTGGTAAATATGTAATGTTTGCCTCGAATGTTCACTTTCAGTTTGGCAGGATACAAGAGGCTGTATCTGATATCAGCTTTTCGTAAGTGCTGTTTAATATTATAAAAAGAGGCACGCTTAGCAGCTGTTGAGGGTGAGAAGTCAGGGAAAATAAGAATTAGGTTATTTTCAAACACAATCTCTTGTTTCTGTCTGAGAAGTGACATTACATTTAACTTAGATTGTAACTTCTCGAAGCGCACAATAAAAGTCCTATGATTAGAGTTGTTTGATGCCCGTATGCAATAAGCTGCAGCTATCTCGGTGTTTGATTTAAAGTCCTCTCCAATTATTTTCGAGAATAGTTCAGCTACGAATTTCACTGGGTTTGGACTTTCACGATTCTCAGGTAGACCTTCAATTCTAATATTATTCCTTCTGCATCCATCTTCCAGAGCAGCAAGTCTGTCTGAGTTTTTTGCATTTGGAATTCACAGCTGTTGCTTTTCCATCAGCGGTGGATGCTAGATTTTTGGCTGTTTCAATTCGAGTCGTGAATGTCTGCTTAACATCCTCCAGCTGATCGGCAAATGTGCTCAGTTTAGACGCATTTTCCTGAATGTGTTCCTCAATTTTTTCCAGCATACATTTAAAGGCTGCCTCAAAGCAATTATATACGCGTTTCTCTGAGTCTTTATTATCCTGCCGCAGCTCTTGCAGCTCCCGCCACAGCTTCTCAATTGTCTTCTCGCTTGTCTTCTCACTTATCCTGTTTGTCTTGAGCTACTATTTATTTCTTTCTTTATATCATTCTTTATCTCTTGCTTGAGCTCAGCGATCATCACCTTCAGTTCGCCAGATCATTTCTGCTTTCATGCACCGTACTGTAGGTGAAGCGGCGGGCTCTATTACAGCCGATGTTCCCAGCTCGCGAGGAGTAGGTGAAAGCGCAGACTGCAAGGCCTTTTCCAGTTTCAAGTGATCTTCTACAATCGGCGAGCTATCGTGACCTGCATCACTTGCACATTGGCTCCCATTTTCGCTCTCAACTGGAGACAATGCAGTGGACCGTGGTCCAGAGGAGTCTGGGCTTTCACCTGTCTGTTCCAGATCAGTCTCTGATAGGCCGTACCTTGAACTTGAACATGTGGTGTCCCAATGGCTGCCTTGTATCTGATGCTGCCAGTTAGGTTTAGCCTTCATGTGACCTTGAAAGGGTTCTAAGTGTTGGCTGGATGATGATGTGTCTCCTAAGTGTAGAGATTTGTTAAATGAACCTCAGAAAGCAAGGCTACAGGTTTAATGGGAACTTACTGGGTGACTTTAACAAGTTCTTTGTTTGGAAATATCTGCAATTGTAGAAATGCGTACTCAACTGCAGCAAATGCTTGAAATTTGTAAGACACTTTGAATGAAGTTATCTAAATGATAAAGTTTTATAAAACGCACTACTTGGCCACAAAGGGATAAAGGTGCTGTGCTAGTAATTCTATAAAATGCTAACATTTCCTAACATATTTTAATAAATTACCAAAATACTATCTCTCAAGGATTAAACATACAGTGTAAACTGGCTGAAAGTGACTTTATTTTACTTCTCAAGTTTGTAACATTTTCAGAAACATACAAAAAATGCATTTCATTAAAAAAAAAAAATACAACATGTGCAATTCTGAATAGTTCGACATTTCTTCTTCTTGGTTTTCCCCAATCAGAAGGGTTTCTCCTAAAAAGTGGGTTCTCTCTTTCTGAAAGTTGCCTCCATAGCTGACCCTCCACCGTCTCTACCATAGTGGTTAAAAAGTGGCAAGCAGGCCACCATGCCAATGTTCATGTGCCCAGCCATGTGAATCAGCTCAGCCGGTACATTACCATCCTTTATACTGTGAGGTTGGGCAGAAAGAAAGTACCCAGGGAAATCTGTTGCTTTTTCAGATGCGACTTAAAAGAAGGTTAATGAGGATACCAACAGCCAGAACGAAGAAGCATGCAGCCAGGGTGAGCCCCCGATACAGGACCAGCTGACGGACGGTAAGAGGATTTTCGGTAACGTTTTCCACACCACTACCAGAATTTTCATCATCTTCCACCAGCTCCTCTGTGTCTGTATGGCTCTGCTCTGCAATAAAATCATCCAGCACCACATGAGGCCAGGGATGATGGTTGACCTCTGCAGATAAAGAGCACACAAGTGTTACAAACCTTACACCATACCTCTGCATTGATGTTTTTCTGGGTGTAATAAATACATTGTGTGAGGTTAGTCTGCTGCGTTATCTATTGCTCGATTAAAGTTCTCAGCATTGGCCTCTGTGTCTGACCAAGCAGCTAAAACATGGAAATATAAACTAGAAAGTTCCCAAGTTCGCTTCTTTCATTGTGTGGCCCTGAGCAAATCACTTAATCTGTCTGTGCTCCTTTTTAAAACAAAAATAAACACGTGGAGAATATTTCCCTTCCAAAAGAAATGAGATCCCTGGATGCCAGGAGAACAAAACAAGTTTCTTGCTAAATTTCAACTTGGTCATGTGTTTACTTCCTGAGGCACTGAGAGTGCACAAGTTCAAGTGCAAGTTCAGATTTAAGAGTCCCATATGAAAACTAAGATGGCTTAAGAGAGGTACTGGTGTAGGTTTCATACCGGCAGAATTATTTGTGGGATGAACGTTATTGGCCTGAACATTGTTGTTCTCGTTTGATGGTGATTTCTTCAGCCCGGCACGCATTTGAGCCTGGAAAATAAAACACAGTGTTACTGAATTTGCCAAAAGAAATAAAGAACCAGAATATTGCACAGATCTCACATTCAGTGTCCTGGGCACAGAGTGTAGTTAAAATGTGACCTGCATCCAAGATGTCGTCAGTCTCCAGTGTCAAGATCAGTAGGCAGTACTTCTTAAGTAATTAAATCATTCAGTGCACCGGCACCAGCGCTCTGTGCCAGCACTCAGTGAAGAACGCTATACAAAAATAAACTGAACTGAAGTATCCAACAGTGTCGCACCATGTTGGCTCACTGCTGTGATAAAGGCTGCCTCAGAAATAGGGAGGCTCTTCATTGTACTGAATGGTTATTTAACTTGAACTTCTTCAGCAGATTGTGCATTTTAATCCAGTTAGCCTTATTCAGCTTAAACATAACCACATAATAAGGTTAGCACAATGGACAAAGGAACAGATTCATTCAAGTCAAATGCAGAAGGCTTAAGTAACACAAATACAATTACATAGTGAGTCACACAGGGAGTTTGAACCTGAAAGTATCTGGCATCACTGTGCATCGACCTGGTCAGGTCATGTGAGATTGGGGAGCATGCGCTGGTCCACCCACCAAATGACGAAACAGCTCGGGATCCTGGTTGGCAAACGGGCAGACATGCGGTCCAGTCCCACCCTCCGGAAATGACCGTCTGTCTGCTGCAGCCCGGTGTTACATGGATGTCCCCTTAGCCTGGTCCAGCCACTCGGGTCGTCAACAAGGAGGATCTTGTGAGATGAATCACCGTTGGGGAATCGCGCCACATGACTGTAGTGCCGTAACTGACACTCCCTCACAATGCAGGTAATGTGCCTCATTCTGGACTCCGTGAGCAATTGCTCAATTGACACAGAGTCAAACCAGTGATACTCAAGGATTCTACCTAAGTATTCTCCGAAGAGACACAGTACCAAAGGAGTCCAGTCTTCATCTCAGGTCACTGAATAGTGTGTCCATGTCTCGCTACCATATAGCAAGACAGGAAGCACTCGGACTCTAAAGACTTGGACCTTCATCCTTTTTCAAAGATATCAGGGGCGCCATACACCCCTTTAACAGCGACCTCATGCTCTCCCAATCCGTCTACTGACTTCATAGGTGGAGTCACCAGAGACATGAATGTCACTGCTGAGGTACATAAACCTCCCGACAAGGTTGACATTCTCTCCGCAGACAAACACACTGCTCTATGCCTAAGAGGTCATTATCATTTATGATAGACAGGTATACTCTCATTCAGTTCCTTAACATTTTACACAGGTTTGAATGTTGTAAGATGGAATCCTTGTTGGAATTGTTAATTAGGTTTTAACTCAACCCATTTTAGCTCATGCCAGTGTGCAGTGCACTCATGAATGCATGTGCCAGTTTAACGAGATGATTGCTTGGCAGCGTGGCCATCAGTAGGCACCAGCTGCTACTAGATGAAGGAAATGTAAAATGGACTGGGTAAGTAAATGGGAGGAGAATTTCTGTATTTGTTTCTTTGAGAGTGTCACTGGTTGGAAAGGAAAAGGAGAGAAGGAAAGGCAGCATCGACCATGCTGATGGTGGTGAGGAAGAGCAGGGTTGAAGGGTGAATGTGAAGTCTGTGTGGTGATAGTGCTTTTAGCTGTTGAGCAGTATAGTGGGCGAGTGGGCAAGAAGCCACCAGAGTGACCTGGAGCAGGGAGGCTCAAGCACAGAAGTATTTAATAGAAGGGAAAGGCACCCTGTGGGGGATGTGGAAGCCATTATGGCAGGGAATAAGGAATGCAGCGGGCTACATCCAGGCATGAGATAGGTAGATGGGCAAGATGCTTTGGGAGCTGCAGGCATCCACTGCTTGGACCCATTGGAAGACTGGGAATGCAATGGGCTGCGATATTGAGGTCTCCCATCGTCCTGATGAGGTGAGGAAATGAAGATGGGACAAAATGGTTTTTAACTCTTTTAACATTTAGGATTTTGGTATTACCAGGATGTCATTGTTTTAACACCCTCAGACACCGACAGTTATTTTAAAGGCACATGTTTTACGGATTATTTATTTAAACTGTTTAATGACATATTTATTGCACTATGTTGCACTTAATTATGTTTTAATAAACTGCCATGAATCTAATTTTAAAGTCTCCATTGTCTGTCTCACTTGCTGTGGTCCGTCCCCGATTCATGACTATCGATGCCACAGATAAAGGAAGGTGGCTTGGCTGCAGATTCAAAGCATAGCATCTAGTAGTCATTGTTATACTTCACTTCATTAGCTGCAGGGGTTCAAGCCTCTGCCCCATAGTCACTGGCCCGAGTGCCCACTTCTCTCATGAGGATCTTTTTCATTGTAAGAAGCAGAGAACAAGCAACAATAAGTAATAGGCCTTGTTAAAACTATCCACAGAAATTAAGTTTGATCTTTAATGGCGGTGTCACTTCACTGGAGCTTTTTACTTTGTAACAAGCGCACCATAGTGGCAAAAAACGAAGCTGCAATTTGCTTATTGGATGTAGACAGACACACCCATTGAACCATGGAGACCCCCAGCTTCAGTGGATTTCCATGGAGATAATCATCGACACTTTAAGTAATATAGCAAAACTGGGAATGCTCATTGTTCTACATGCCTTCACACACGTCATTTTTAATTGCTTCCTGAAGGAAACTACCAATAGTTGATACAAAAGGTACTTGATTGACAATTATTGCAAGTTATTCATCTAGCTACTTTCTTTTTGGTGCTTGAACCCCAGATGCTTACTGGATTCATACTATGTACAGTAGACAGCTGTTAAAAATTGTTCAAGTTCTCACATATTGCTGCTGTTTGTATTTTGTAAAACTAGAGATGCTGAAATTTGTAAATAATTCTGTTTTGTGTAGCACAGCAATTTAGTTGGGACCATCAGAGCAGTAGTTAGTGTGCTAATGGTTAGGTGGGAAACTCACACTGCGAACCAGAGTTTGGAGGAAATGAAGAAAGGAAATAGATCAATGCCAAAAATTTGGTCAAGAATTTAATATGTGGTACGGTAAGACATCAACTGGCTGATGAAGCTGGAATGTGGTGGCAGCACCGTGAAGCCAAGGGCTGGTTTTGCTCCCTTGTGAACTTTCATAGAGGAAACTCAAAGGAATATTTAAGGCAGGGCTTCCTAACTTGGGGGGCACAGTGCATCTGAGTGAAAGGGGGGTGGATGGTTGATAGTCACGAGAATCTCACCGCTGTAAATATTTGCAGCTAAATAGCCGCTCAAGAAAATTGACATTAAAAGAGGGCAATAGTTTCACTTGCTTAAACATTAAAGCAGCTCATCCTTTTTGAGCAATCACTTTTATTGGAGGTGGTTAAACATAAGAAAGGGTTGCATTCTTAAAAGGGCTAAGCACTCCTGACTTTAGCACACACACACACACACACTACTGACAATACTTGGCAATGTGAGAGCAACACGTCCAACATCAAGTGGCACAGCACAAAGAGATGGAGAGAAACAGAGGGGCTGCTCTCAGATGTCTGATGGATGCAACCTCACTGCTTTGCTGCCAGGAGTTAATGACCAGCGGACATGATGAAAGTAGAGATTCTCTCAGTAACTGTTTGCAAAATCTGTTTGTATTTTGACTCCATTTTTCATTATCTGTGTTGTGTGGAATTCTAACATGTCACAGTCCACCCCAAATTATTTCAATGTGTTTTGTTTAGGAGAAAATTGAGGACGAGGTCAAAACATCTTTTTTTTTGCAAGAAGATTAGAGAGTTGGAATTTCATATCATGTATTACCTGGCCATTATACAGAGTTATCCAGGAGCTTTTTAATTGATTTCTTTGAAAATTGATGAAAACCTCTGGGAAGCTGACAAGACTACTAATAAGTACTTGTTCAGATTAAGGAGAAAGCTATAGGTATTAATGAGATTTGGTGTTACTAATGATGTTTTCTCTTTCTATTATCGGTAGCCACACACACTAAGCAGTAAACATATTTGCTAAAGTTCATCATAACATACTGTCATAGTGTTTTAATGTTCTAAAATGATGCACTTCTGAAACTCTTTGAAGTACAGGGCCAGTGTGACAATTGTTAATAGCATTCATTCTGTAAAATCATACAGTGATGGAGTTTCATAACATCACATTCATTCTGCTTTTAAGTTAATGAATAATGCAGCAAGAGTGTTTATGTATAGCTTTTATGGTATAGTGATGTGCTGTGATGTGAACTCTTACTGTTAAAGTCCATTTGCACTTTAATATAATTAGACGGCAATCCCTTTATTGGCTCTTTTATCTTTGTTAAGATGCATTATATTAGGAAAATTAAGGATATGTGCAGTAGTGGGGGACTAGTGTGTTTTCTGATCCTTTGACTTATCTTCACAAGGCTGTGAACATTGTCATACCCCTGATGTCACAGCCACATTTTCTGTAAAAATAAATCACAATAAATGATAATACTTAAAAACATATATAAAAGTAGGTATTAATTTGTTTTTTGGGAATTCAAATGTAACAAATCTTGCACTGTAAAGTTCCACTTGTCCACCTTGTGAGCCACTGCCAACCAAAAGGTCTGTGCACATCACTGCTTCATATCACCCAGCGTCAGGTGTCACAGCACTTTTACTGGCCGAACCTGGACCAATCTCTCAAGATCTGAGGTGTATCCTACCCACCTTACCTAGGAACACAAAGATTTTATAGGATCTTGCTTCAAAATGGCCGACATCCCATATCATTTACTGTATACACTGGATCCCTGTACTCCTGAATGCCGTTGAGAAATGAATGGAAGGATTAAAGACAATCTTAAGATGGAATAAAAGACCTTCAAGTTTCACTAATGTGGCTCACAAGCATTTCACTCTTCAGCAGCCCCCCTTGCATCTCTTTTCTTATCAGGTTCATTTGCATTTCACTAATAAATGGACCTCTCTGTATCGTCCTTGGCCTTTGAGATCACAAGCACTTCACTTATTAATGGACTCCCTTGTAGCTCACCTGGACTGGCCTACTGAGATTTACTTTTCTCAAGATTTCTGTCATTCTTCAGATTGTCTTCTTTATCACAGTTGGCTCTACAACAGTAGGATGTGTCATACTCTTATGCATTCTTTGACTTTTTATTTACTTACTGATTCATAGGTTTATTTGTGGTGGCTTCTTCATAATTCTGAGTTACGTAACAGTATGAAGTTCTGTATATGAACAGAATTGCCGTTATTGTTTAGGTCATTGTATGGTTGTCACATCTGCCACAAATGCCCTGAGAGTGTATGGTACCCTGTCTGGTAACTTTATAAGATCAGAAAAACAAAAGCCATTTACCTCCTCTGTCAAAAGCTTCCAGTCGAATTTCAAAACAAGGATTAAAAAGAAGATGCTCTGCATGAAGACACAGACTAAAAGTCCTATCCAAAAACCTATCAATGGAGAAGACAGATAATGAGGACACACATTAGAAATCAACATTGCTTAGAAAAGATCAGAAAAGCCAAGCAAAATGACAGACAACCTGTCTACAGATCTACATTGTTTTGAAAAAACTCATTACAAACTTCAAAAGACTTTGTTGGACAGTTATCTTATCCAGAGATCTTGACCATACATTGTTCTTCTCTCTCTTGTTAAATTAACCCTAGCCTAAATGAATCTATTCATTTTTTACATTTAAAATTTCTCATTTAAAGATTTACCAATGTTGTTTCTTGTCCTAGAGTGTGTATATAAACATAGGGAACTCCAATCTCTGGATTACATCTTGCCTGAAGAAGGGGCCTGAGTTGCCTCGAAAGCTTGCATATTGTAATCTTTTTAGTTAGCCAATAAAAGGTGTCATTTTGCTTGGCTTTTCTCTACATTCATAATGGTTAACACGGTACAACACCCTAGTACTATTAGAAAAGATGACAAATCAGAAACAGTGAGCAGAGGCATGGAACACTGAAGTCACAGACTACAGTACGTGACATTTTTGAGCATCTTAGCAGAGCACAGATGAAATCCAAACTACAGACTTATCAGTACATTCAACCTGCTTAATGCAGTTCTGGGACACAGGAGACCTGACAATGTCTCAGCAGCATTGAAAGCAAGGCAACCCTGGATGAGCAACCAGTTCATGGCAGAACACATGCGTGCACACACCAATGTTCACTAATGCAGGGTGATTTTAGAGACACCAAGTAACCAAACACACACATGCCAGAGCACAGGAGCTAGAGAAAGACCTCAGACAGACACCTGGAAAACGTCCACACTCCCCACAGACAGTGGTCACGGTGCCACCCAAAGATCTCATCCTCACACATACCAATGAAATAAACACATTCAAGGAAAAGTCCTCACCCAGAACACCCATATGTGCAGCAAACATTAGGGAGACCCCAATGGGAAGACCAATGATGTAATATCCAGTTAAGTTACAAATGGCTCCGATTTTCTGCTTGCCAGCTCCTTTCACTATTCCACTAAAAACACACTAAAGACATAAAAAAACCTTTTATTATATTATGCACAATATTTTAGAAATGATGGGAACATAATTTCATCAAAATAAAAATATAACTAATTAAACATATTAATTAAAAAACACCCAAGCCCCAAAAAGTTTTTGTATCAAATATGTTGCTATGATGAGTGTAGATACCATACTTACTTAAACCTAGACATAAAAAAAGATATAACCATTAAAAAACACAATACAAAGGAATTCTTTTACATAATACACTAGTTGTGCTGCCTGTCTGAGACGGGTTGAAATCTAAGTAATCAACACAGACTTCAGTGTTAACATTCACAGTGCACCATCGATTGTGCATGGAGTAAAACAATGCATTACATTTGTCATTCCGACAGATGGCGCATCACAAACATTTTTAGTAATAAAATGTATTTCTATAAATATGATGAGCCATCTGTTGAAAAGACAAATTAAATATATATGTCTGTTATATGCCCTTGGTGATGGAATTTGTAAAAGCAGTGTTAACATTTGTGACAAATGCATTGCATTCTGTTACTACAACTATTTGTGTTGCACCATTTGTTGTAATGACAGAGCTATATGAACCAGAAAACACACAGACACATGTCCTTTTATTAAGGTGAATAACAGGATCAAATGTTCTGATAAATCATTCATGTAAATTGTTTTATGAAAATAATTTCAGGTTAAGCGACTCATTCCATGTGACACAGAGATCTATCTTTACAGTCTGTTAAATTTCTTTTTAATTACTAAACAAAAGGGCAAACATTACATTTGTAATACTACAAGTTTCACATTGAATCTGAATACATTTTACTGAGCTCTATAATTAGTTCATTAAATTTTGGATTAAGTAGGTTTTGCAAAAGGTCAGATCAGTGTAGAAGGGGCTACAGCCAGACCCCAGCAGCAGCACTGGGTGTAAGGCACAGACCTAGCATTGACAGGACATTAGTGCATTGCAGGACACAATTCATACAGGGTAAGTATTAAATCAAAGTATAAATGGGAAACCTTGAGAAAAACCCAGGCAGGCATTAAAAAAATATAGAAATGCTACATTAACAGGGTTAAGCCAGAACTTCAATCTAAGACTCCATAGCAGGAAGGCAACATCAATAACAACTAATCCACACTTTTAGCTTCTCATCCTGTACTCCACAGTACTTTAAGAAGCCGCTTGTATTGCACTTCTGAAATTTAAGTCCAGGGCCAATATTTAACAATGAAAGGCCATGCATGTATGTAGGTGAGGGCCTCAAAAACAATCCTACACCTCATGCTGGAGTGGCAGTGCAATAAGAACCGTAGCTACACCTTCCCCATCCAAAAACAAAAGCTGTTGGTTTTTTATTTACCTTATTGGTAAGACAACACAAAATGTACTATTGACTAAATACAAGTCATGTTAGCCTCTCATTGTCAAAAAATGGCCCAGGACTTACAGCAAATGAAGCAGTATATATATAGTAGTTGTTGGTTTGTGTGAGACCTATCAGTTGTCATAACAAGTCTCCAGTTGATATAAACCAGCTACTGTCTCGGTCAGTTTAATGGACACTACCTGGATTGACTCACAATCACCAGTTGCTTCTTTAAATTCTCTTTGTTATTGTGACCACCAGGTGGAGCACAGCTTAAACAATAGGCACAAACACAAGACCAAGCACAAGACACAATTTTATTCATGTGGGAAGCGCTTCTTCCTCTCTTCCCACAGCAGCAAGCACAGTACAAAAAGCACCAATACAGCACACAGTACTTTCTTCTTTTCTCTTCTTTCTCTCTCTCGACTCTCTTCCATCTCCACTCCTCCTTCAAGCTTCATCCGCTTCCTCCAAACTTTGACTCTCTTAATGTAGTGAGGCAGCTTGTTTTATACAGCACCCAGAAGTGCCCCAGGCATCCCATGATCTCCTTCTGGGTGTACGTCTGGGTGTGTTGGCAGTCCTGCTGAGGAGGGCTCAGCCATTCCCCTTGCGCCCCCGATAATGCCACCAGTGACGTGCGGTGAGGTTCATGGCTGGAGAGGCACTGACTCTTTCAGAGTCAGAGTTACAAATATATGAACCCAAAAGACTAGCTTATTCACTATTGAATTGGAAGCATGCACATTGACTACTGGTTATGTTTCATATCTCATCAGCATTCTTTACACACATATAGGTAAGGTACATATCTGAAAGAACGTTACATTTATAGCAACGAGAGAGAGAGCGGAGAAAGCGCATTTGCTTTGCACACTATATGTGTTCTAAATTTGACGTTGCAACTTTATAATTCATACTCATTCAATACAAATGAAAATATAGAGTGGTGTACAAAAAAAAACGATTTCAATTTTGACCTTAATTGAAATATTTAGTTGTTTTTAAAAGCTTTTAATTCTGATGCTATAATCAACTTTAATACAGAGTGTTCAAGAGAAGGATAACAAGAAAAAAAAGAATATTTTATTTAAGTTCAAAATTTGGTTTTAAAATATTGGATTTTTTGTCTTAGTCTGATCCCATTTTTTTATAAAATTCAATACCGTTTATGGTCTTACTTTTATTTGTAAATGAAGTCTATGTGCCTATCCTTCTCCATGAAAATCTCCATCACTTTCTTATAAAAGTCCTCATTTTCCTTTAGTTTTAAAAATCTTAATATTCCATTTTGGCAGTCAGTCAGAACAAAAAATAAAAATAAACGGACCGCTGCATTGCACTTGACTTTCTGATATCGCTAACTTATTGGTGCCCAGAGCCTCTAAGTAGAAGAACAGCAGCAACGAGCACCTGTTGGGCTCACATGCTTCGATGCGTTTTTATGTCCAATCAGCAAGACTAAATATGTCACACACATTCATTAAAGATATTGGCCAGACTGTGGAAAGTCAGGGCGTATAAGAAACATGTCTGCAAACATATTGGAGACACACAGAGAGACAGCAACAGGCACGCGCCAACTGCATGCATCAACCCAGTGTGTGAGGGAGAGCACAGTCCAAGGTGAGGCTCAGCCCGTCGCTGCTGCACCTCACATTTCTCCCCCATATTTGATTAGGAAATGTGCAGATTTAGTGATTTTGACTTTAAAAATGATCAAAATTATTGGAATCATACAGAAAACAAATTTATAGCACAGAGCAGTGGACACATTTATTTTATGTTATCATAATTAGTTTTTTTTTACTTTTCATGATGTCACCTGCCTCCTCTGACCACACATCCCTGGTGGCCACGGGCCCCAGCAGTGTTGAGCTTCCATGCTCCAAACCCGTGGCACCATAGCAAGCCAGGGGGGCTGCCCTCTTTCGTCCTGGGGGAGGTATTGCCCTGTGCAAACTCCTTCCCTTAAGAAGGTACCCCGGCTCTCCATTAAATTATCTTTGTGCCGCTTAGTTTGTGTATTAACAAGAATGATTTTTTAAAGAACTTACTTATTTTAGTGAACGTTGATGATACAGTGTATTTAGAAAGTATTCCGACCCCTTCACTTTTTTCACATTTTGTTACGTTGCAGCCTTCTGCTAAAATCATTTCAATTAATTTTTTCCCCACATCAAGCAAAATTTAACGCTCCAAAATGATGAAGTGAAAAAAGATTTTAGGAATCCTTGCCAACTTATTAAAAATAAAAAACTGAAGTATAACATTGACACAAGTGTTCAGACCCTTTGCTATGACTTTGGGCTTCCATGCATCTTATTCTGTTGATCATTGTTGAGATGTTTCTGTACAGTAGAAGCTAACAATGTGCATCAGAGAAAAAAACAAACAATGAGGTCAAAGAATTGCAAGAAGAGTTTAGAGACAGGATTGTGTCAAGGCACATTCTTGTAGCACTGAATGTTCTCAAGAACAAAGTGGCTTTCATAATTCTTAAATGGAAGACATCTGAAACAACCACAACTCTTTTCTGGATCTGGCCACTCTGCCAAACTGAGCAATTGAAGGCCCATGGTAAGACAGGTGACTAAGAACCTGGTGGTCACTCTGGCTGAGCTCCAGAGGACCCATGTGGAGATGGGAGAAACTTCCAGAGGGACAACCACCACTGCAACACACAATCCATCTAAGCTCTAAGTCAGAAAGGCCAGACAGAAACCTCTGTTCAGTAACAGTCACATGGAAGCCCACGTGGAGTTTGTAAACTGGCACCTAAACGGCTTACAGACTGTGAAAAACAAGATTATTTGCTCTGATGAAACCATGATTAGCATCATATCTGGAGAAAACAGGCACCACTCATCACCTGCACAGCACCATTTAAGTGGTGAAGCATGGCGGTGGCAGTATCAAGCAGTTTGGTTGTTTCGTAGCAGCAGGGACTGGGAGACTAGATAGGGTTGGGGGAAAGTTGAACGTAGCAAAGTACAGAGTTATCCTTAAAGAGAACCTGCTCGAGAACACTCTGGACCTCAGACTAGGCCGAAAGATCACCTTCAAAGTACAGACAGCACAAGAGTACCTTAGAGACATTCTGGGAATGTTCTTGAGAGGCCAAGCCAGAGCTCAGACTTGAACCCAATCAAACATCTCTAGACATACCTGGAAAAATGCAGTACACGGACAGTCTCAATCCAGCCGGACAGAGCTGCAGGGAAGAATGGCAGGAAATCTGTAAATCCAGGTAGGTGAAGCTTGTTACGTCAAACCCAAGAAAACTCCAGGCTGTAATCACTGCCAAAGGGGTTTCAACAAAGTACTGAGGAAAGGGTCTGGAAATGTGTGTCAATATGCTATTTCAGTTTTTTTATTTTTAATAAGTCCATAAATATTTCTACAATCCAATTTTTGATTTGTTATTCTGGGATATTGAGTGTTGTGTCTTGTGGGGAAAAAGTAAATTGAAAAAAGTTTAGCACAAGTCTGCAATATAGGAAAATGTTCAGAAAGTGAAGGGGTCAGAATACTTTCAAAATCCACTATATGTAGAGGAACTGTGACCCCCCGCTGCAACGCTGCGTGACAGAGTAGATACAGTAGGTCAACTTGAATCTTTATAATAAGAGCACTTGCTTAATAACATGAGATTGTGATCTGGAAGGTGCAATCACTTGATCAAAACATGGCTGCAAGTACAGTTAGCATCTATTGCTGTGGACGCTAGCAGGGAAGATGAGTGGCAACAATAACTATTAAGACAAGAGAATGTTATTTTTACAAAAATTGTATCCTTATGCAATGATTACTGGATGAATATCTCCGGCAATCCAAATGGACTGACATTAAATAGTTACTCCTCTTGCATGATCTAAACAAAAGCTGCCAGTGGCAGGAGCCAGTACTTCACAGACATCACAAAGATTTTTGAAACAGGCTCATTGTTGTTTTTGGGACACCTTTTTGACAATATTTTGTTAATTTTTCGAGGTTTTTACTTCAAGTAGTTTTTATCTAACAACTATTGTTATGACCTTATAGCAGGGGTCCGCAATCACAGTCCTGAAGGGCCGCAGTGGCTGCAGGTTATAGTATAAAGTACCAATCAGGTTTTAGAAATAGAAAGCCCTAAGGTTCACTTCTAAAATTTCCTCTGCCCATTTTCTGAACCCATTGTCTTCAACAAAGGGCTATGGAGAGGCTGGAGCCTATTCCTGTAGCATTAGGCACAGAGCCTGGCACACCAGTCCTGTTTAGAGATGGCGATCTACCTGCCTGATAAGCCAAAACATTATGAGTACTCCCATATGAAGCAAACAATGTCAACTAACTTGTGACAGTAGAGCGTGCCAAGGTAAATGATATCTTAGATGATAACCTGACATTTGATACTCATGGTCAAAATATTGAATGCAAAACATATGGGAAAGTGTAAAGACCTGAGTGACTTTGATAATGGCCAAATCATTATGGCCTGACCATTGGATCAGAGCATTTCCAAAATGGCTTGTGGGGTGGTCATGGTCAGCTGACAATACCCGAGGAGGTGATTCAAGGAGGGAAAAGCCACAAACCTCTGACAGGTTGTTGGTGGTCAAGATTTAAAGAGAGGTCAACAGAGGCTATCCCATCTTGCACAAACAGAACTGCTCCCGTGGCAGAACTTGCAGATAATTTTGATGATGGTCACGGGGGTAACATGTCGAACACACAGTGCATCGAACCGTGCTGCGTATGGAACTGCATAGTCGCAGGCCATTCTGAGTTCCCATGCTAACCACTATTAAAAATGCCTACGATAGACAATGGAACTGGATCATAGATCAATAGAAGATTGCATGATCTGATGAATTCAGTTTTCTGTTGCATCTTGTCAACAGCCTGGTGTGTGTGCATTGTTTACTTCGGGAAGAGATGAAACCAGAATGCACTATGGGACAAAGACAATTGGGTGGAGAAAGTGTGAGACTTTGGGCAATGTTCTGCTGTAAAGCCCATGTCCAGGCATTCGTGTCGATGTTAATTTGACAGGTACCACCTCTCAAAACATAGTTGCAAGATCAGGTACACTGCTCCAACAGTATTGCCCAAAGGAAGTGGCATCTTTCAGCAGAATAATATGCCCTGCCACCCTGAACAAATTGTTTGGGAATGGTTTGAGGAACATGATGAAGAATTAAAGGTGTTGCTCTGGGCTCCAAATTCCCCAGACCTGCACCTGTGGGATGTGTTGGAACAACAAAGTCCAATCTGTGGTGGCTCCATCTCATAGCTTACAGGAGTTAGAGGATATGCTGCCCTGGTCCCAGATGCCACAGGTCTTGTAGAGTCCATGCCTTGGTGGGTTGCAGCTGTATTCACTGCAGGCTGAGGAGCAGCGGCAAATTAAGCAGATGGCCATAATGTTTTGGCTCATCAGTATGTTACATAAGGAGAAACAGACTTGTTGACAGTGGCTTGGTTTCAACAAGTGATGTCTGGTACTGTCAGGCAATCATTTAAATATTAAGAGTTCAGACTCTATTTTAAAACAGGTGGTTAATTTCACAATTTCCAAATCTGCATGACTAGGGGGCTCTGCCCCCTGCTCGCTTCGCTCGCCAACCCCTGGTGTTGGGAATGACAAAGAGCGTGATGTATGAATGAGATATAGAATAGTGTGACGGTGTAGATGATGCAAATAGAAAGCAAACAATAAAGTGTGTGGCACAGTGTAAAGGTTTATTGGAAAATTTCTTTGTACACGCCGTTTAAGTGTAAAAGGTAATTCCAGGTCAGAACTTGTAAGGTCAATGAAGATGGTCATTATCGTGATCAGAGTCAAGTTTGTCAGAGCTTAGAAAGAGTTGTGTCTCTCCAGGAAGTAATGGAATGACTTGGGTATTTATGTTTTCCACATTAATATTTTTTGGACATAATATAGTGCGTTGTGTTAAAAGGGGCATTTGGTCTAATGAGATTGCTGTTCCAAATCTCTCTGTAACTAAGTTGTCGCAGATAAAGGCTTGAGGAATTGTAATAATATGTGGCTGAAGTCCATCTGTATTGGTGAGTGTACCATCTCTCAGTTGTAATAACCAATTGTTATGATCTGGTTCTGGACATCGTATCTTTTTTACTAACTGTATCTTTTGAAAGCAATGCCAATTGTCTGCGTATTTTAAGGTGCACTGAACAATAGCTGAGTGCATGGCATCTGGAAGAATAGCTAATCACTGTTTAAAATCTCCTCCTAATAAAAGTACCTTTCCTCCAAATCGAATATTATTATTCATAAACGTTTGTAGAAGTTCATGAATGGTGTTGAGTAAGTGACTTCATGCCATTGTACATTCATCAATAAACAACATTTTTTGAAGACGGATGTCACGTGCAGTGCCACCGTTAATGTTCATAGTGGATACCGATTTGTAGGATCTAATGCAGTTGATAAAGATTTCACTTTCAGGTACATCGTTAGTTAGAAGCTTTTGTAGATATTCAGGATATGAATGTAAAGGAGGCAGTCTAATTTGACCCTTTTGACAACAACGTCTAAATGTATTACTTGTATTGCCAGTTGTTTCTTCAGGGAAGTGAACTGAATGACAATGATTGCAAATGACATTCATTAATCCGAATGAATTTTCCCGGTGTATGTTTTGCTTGTGCCGTTTGAGAGGCGCGTTGTTGCATATGTAGTATTTGGGACGTGTTGTTTTGGAGCTTTAATCGATTTGCCTGTGCTGTGTGAGACGCCCGTTGTAGCCTTCCTTGCCGTTAACGTATGTCTGAGACGGGAGGTGTTTCGTTTTGAATCCGTGCCTGTTGCGATGCAGCACTTTGATTGATAGTTTGCGTCATGTGGATCCAGGATGTAGATTTGTGCATATTTGCGTTGTTGATTTGTTTCAGGGTGCACTGTTCCAATGCGATGCAGTATTTGTGCACATATGGGAAAGCAGTATGGGCCATTGCCTTTTGGTGGCCTGATATTTACTAAAAGCAAATGAACTATTGTAGGATCTAACGCAGTTCATAAAGTTTTTACTTTTAGGTACATCGTTAGTTAGAAGCTTTAGTTGAGCTTTGCGTTTTTGGAGTCGAGACATTTTTTCTTTTAGAAATATGGATAAGTAATAAGGAGTATTGCACTCACTGTTAATATGGAGACTTTTCTGCGGTTGAACGGTTAATAGTGCCTTATTGTAATGAGATCCACCTATGCTGCATAGCCGTCTATTTTGTTGTTTCTTTCGTGTTCGTGTGTTTGTTCCTGTTATCCTTTCCTTTTCGTTTTGTACCCGTGACCGTGTATTCATGACTTGTTTCTTTCTCAGCATCCGAAATATGGATAAGTAATATGGAGGGTCGCAGTCACTGTTAATATGTTTCCTTTTCTGCAGTTGAACGGTTAATAGTGCTTTATTGTAAGGAGATCCACCAATGCTGACACCTATGCTGTCTAGTGTGAAGGTGCTGACGTTCACTTTAGAATATGTGGCTTTGGGTGTCACTTCTTATGGATGTGGGTGGGGGGGATTGTTGAGGATTGTTGTTGTGCGAGCGTCTTCTTTCTTTTTGTGTTCCTGTGTCTTGTTGAATCCCCCTCTTTGTGTGTGTCCCGTCCCTCGCTTGTAGGGTCTGTGGGGTGGTTTTGTGTTCTTTTTTTTGTGTTCCATGGGCTTGTTGAATCCCCCTCTTGGTGTGTGTCCCGTCCGGTGCCTGTAGGGGGGGGGGGGTGCCTTGCTGTTGTGCGCGAGCCTCTTTTTTTTTTTTTTTTTTTTTTCGGGTCTAGTTTCGTGTGCAATGTGTTTCGTGCTTTTCCTGCGTTTGACTTTGCGCCTCATTTCTCCTTTTTGTATGTGCTCACTCCTTTTTTCTGTGGTCTTGTCCGCCACTCGCGACCCCTCATCCGCCTTTGTCGCCCTCTTTTCTCCGCCTTTCTCTGACTCTCGCGGACTCTTTTTGTGCCTGCGCCTCTCGCGGCCCCTCATCCGCCTCTCTCGCCCTCTTTTGTCCGCCTTTCTCGGCTCCTCAGCCGACTCTTGCGGACTCTTTTTGCGCCTGCGCAGTACATCTTTTTGCAGCTACGGCCCATGGCCGGATGTGCCTGCGTCCATCATCCGGTTTAGCATTCTCGGTTAGTAATATGGATCATTGAGGCATTAAATGTAGTTATGGACGACCAAGAAAATTTGGAAGGATTAAGAGGAAGCTATTGAATGCCATGTCCATTAGGGATTCAACAGAAAGCTTTATGTGGCAAGCTGGGCAGGGTGTGAATGAGTGCCCTGATAAGAAAAAGGCCAACAATTCCTTTCTTCCTTGTAGTTTACTAGTAGCTGGGTCACAGCACACTCTTTCACTAGTACAGATGAGTTGATGTGATTTGCCTGAATGTTCTTCCTGTGAAAGGCAAGTCATTTTAATGGCTGATCAACAGCAGCTCCTGCGGCTGGCCAGGGCATCTCATGTAGTTGGGTACATCAAAATCTAATTATAAAGATCAGACCTGGGAGGTCACACAACTCCTTCTTAACTCTGATCACATTTGCTGGCAGCACACTTATGCTCCATAGTCTCAAAAAATTTTGACGTAACACTTATCACCCACATGACAGAAGTAATCCTCATATAAAAGAAGATGTGCAGAGGATCACTAAAGGGACATATTACGTTATCTGGACAGTCATGGTGTCTTTCATTGCTCAAAAGTCACTAAGTATTTAAAATATGTTTTTAAAACTGCTCTATAGGTATTTTTATTCCAAGCCACATTTAGTTGGAAGACTCTTTTTTAAGGCCTAACATTTCAAAAATACAGAACAACCTTTTTCCTTGTTCTTTAAACATTACAATGATGCCATTCTGAAAATGGCAGGGAACAATAAACAAATACTCAAAAAGAAGTTTAAACAGTTTAAACATTTTTTAAGCAGAATTTTGTTTTCTACAGATTTCATTCACATTTTTTCTAAAGGGAACTTTAGGGAAAAGAACAGAAATTGTAAAATATAAATTCTTGCGAGACACTTAGTGTTACAAACATGTAAAGCAAGTGTCAAATATGATCACAACTGGTTAATCAATTTAAAGATTAGATGCACCAGATTATGTATGACTTACCTGAAAGGCATCACACAAATGACAAGGGCCAAAAATAACAACGATTGATGAGACCAGATCAATGATTTCTCTGTAAAGATGAGAAAAAAAGTACTTATTACATGAGCAGAATAACGCATGCCCTTGATTACTGGCAGTGGAGTTATTTCGGACAAAGTAGGGAGGCTCTGCTGCTTAGGTGACATGCTGAGGAGCACTTACTGAAATCAAATTAAGAAATATTTCTGATAAAAATAAAACAAAAAACCAAGATAATTTATCACATACGGGTCAGTCGTGAAGATGTAAGCAATCTTGTTCTTCAGAGCTAGAACCACTGACATCACCAGAATTGCTAGGACTCCTAGACGTAAAGAGATCAATGTCATTCTGTGTCTCCCTTATTAAGGCACTGAAGGATCCAAATACACACAGCAGTGACATCTTTGCATTAAGGGCAAGTGGAGCATTGATCTGCTCAATCTTCCAGGAGATGGCAATATTGTACAAAGATTTAAATAAATAGTAAAGTCACCTTGATAACTTTACATATTATTAAAACATTTATGCTTAGTCATCATAATCAATTTTTATCACTTTTCAATGATGTGTTCAGTGCAGTTTCTTGTATAAAAAATAATTCTTTCTGAAGTATGTGAAATTTTCTTTGTGCCTTTCAATCCTGCAATGTGCAGTCTGCACTGATTAGTCATTCCTTTAGGCTTGAAGGCCTTTCAAGAGATGCATTGGTCAATTCTTGTAACACAGGTTATAGTGTGCAGGAACTTGTACATCTTGGAGTAGTTGCCATCAATAGTATGAATAACATTAATTACTTAGGTTCAATATAATTAAGCACTTTGCCCACTGAACAAAATCTGGAAATTTATGAATATTCATTTACCAGTCTTCTGTCAGTGTTGAATATTGGATTTTGATGTTGAGATATCTTTGAATACTGTCCTTTGGTGGCTGTACTGTATGACAAAATAATATGTTTATAAATCTTTATTTTGTGAGCCTCTGTTATGGTATTATTTGGCTGACAGTTTGCTGATATGGTGCTCAAAGCTTAAAATATTGTAAAACACAACTGTCCAGCTACTGCTGCCACTCCAATCCTCCATAGCTCCTTCCCTGCAGCTCCAATTACCTTTTTTCGGCTGTGTCTGAACATCTGTACATTCACGCCTCTGGATTCACTTCACATGACTCATGTGGAGACAAAGACAATGCCATTTGCACTCACTTATTTCAACTCTGTGAGCCAATTCAAGACAGGATCCTTTACCAGCAGCCACATGCCCAGACCATTAAGTGTAAGCAGAGTTCTGCTGTTTAAGTGTTTGAGCTCTATCTCTCTCTGTATGCTTAGATGATGTAGTGATGATTAGAGATGAGTGACCTTTGTTTCACATATAGCTTTTCAAAATTATCCCTAAAAATTAATTTTCTATGTGATTTTGCAATTATAAAATGCAAACCTCACTACAATTAAGTTTTCTTGGGTGTTGAAACTAAGAAATATTACCCCGTAAGGGTTTTTCTTGGCCGAAACAGCTGTCTCCTCCAACCCCTTCCTGATCCTCAATAGCTCCTTTCTTGCAGCTCCTTCTACCTCATACATGGACAGACTGATTATTCGTGCTGTAGGTTCCTACTAGCAGTGCTCATTTGGAGTTAGGGGCAACACTATATGTGCTTACTTTCCCCAATTTAGTAAGATGAACCAATCCAGGATCATTTGGGAAACTCAGTGACAGCCACATATCCAGGCTAGTTGATTATAGAAGCAACTTTGAAGTGCTTGCAGATAAGTGCCATCCCACTCTTTCTAGGCTCTGTACCAGTCCCCATTCTTTTGCACATGGAGAGAAAGCCTACAGATGAAATGAAATGTAGGTGCTACAGAAATAAAATTCAATGGTCATGAAACCGCATTTACTTCACTCTTTTTTATTTTTTTGCAAAGCGAAACTCAAATATTTGCTGTGAAATCATTTTGCTTATCACTACTGAAGGATAGTTAGCTTTCAAGTCCATCTTAGAACTAATTTTCCAACCAATCACCAGCAAATGATTCAGTGCTTGTTGGATATACCCTTTTTGTACTTGCCTGTGCACATCATAGCAACTTTGCATGATTTCTTAGCCTGCTCAGTGTTTCCTGCCCCCAGAGCATTGCCAACTCGCACATTCACTGCAACCCCATAGCCAAGTGGGAACTGAAAAACAAGGACGTAAAAGATTGCAGCCAAGGCCATATGTATATCATAATGGACAACACTTCTATGGTTTAAATGGATTCATGTTACCTACTTGAATTCTGTGAATTCTCATAAAAGAATAAAAAGAACCATAACAGGGGCAGAAATATAATTTACTTAGTAGTATGCATCATTTGATTGTGCACATAATCAGCATGGTGAACTAGACACACACATTGCCATTATTGCAAATTCACAGTATCTGAGTGCTAGATCTTTTGCTTACCATGAAGGCGATAGTGGACAATTCGTAGAGTATGGACTGACTCCCAAGTGCAACTTTGCTAATCAAACCTGCAGAGGAAGAAAGGTCAATGTCAGTTATAATCACAAAGGCAGATTTAGCAGAATGCCCCTAGCGTTATTTTAAAAACTACATTAGTGAACTGGTTTTCTGGCCTCACGTTAGGCCAATTAGAACACGGGACATAGGAATGTTTAGCTACAAGGCTTGGGTGGACTCAGACCATTATGATACTAGCTTGGCAAGGTTCAAGAAGGGTTTGGGACAGATCTGTTTAAACAGGGATATGAACTGGCAGATGATGAGTTTTTCCATACTCAATTTTACTGTAACAATAGCAGCCTGTGTCCCCAAAGAGTCTGATTACTATCTAAAGACAGAGGTGCCTGTGAGTAAACACCCATACCAGAATAACCACAACATGGGATCACTTTCCAAACAAAAGATTGATCCCAGAAAAATAAATGATAATCTGGAGAACATCAAAAGAATGTGGTTTTACATAGAAAAGCAATAAAGTCTAACCCCCTTGAGGTTCACTATACAGAAGAAGGTGGCCCTAATTAGCACCTAACTCCAACATGTCTGACACTCTATTCTCACCTCCTACCTTCTCTTTCTAACACTGGCCTTTTCATTCTTCTCAATCCAAAAAGCCAAGTAAGCCCTTGTTGATTCAACACTCCCATCTCCAGACTCCTCTGGGAGAGGCCATGTAAACTCCTTTAAAACTAGACCCAGAAGTACTTCCAGTGTGACATCTGCATTCCCAAAAGACACTTCTGGGTTAGCTGCAAAATCCATAAAAAATCCTGAGGTCCCCTCGCTAGATCTCCACCCTGTGGTTCCTGGTTTCCGTTCTGGAAGAGTTGCCTATTGAAAATAGAACTATCAGATAACTCTACTGCCATCTGCTTGTCTGGCAACTGATTTATTACGGCTTATTAATCTTTATTATGGAGTCCCATCCATGATGTCCATCAAAACATTGCTAAGACAGGTTTTTATGGTTCTGTATAGGGAGAGATTGGGACCACATTCAGAATGGGATTTGCAGCTCATTGTAGTGTGCCACATCACCCTGCTGTCCTCTAAACTGATCTGTTCAATAAAGCACTGATCAGTTTTATTCTAAGGGCAATATTGTCTGGGTAGTTATGATACAGTAGGTCTATAGAATTAGACATGAGACATGGATATCAGACCATGGCATGTTAATATAATGCACAATCCTCCTTATAAAATTTACAGAGAGGACAACACTACAGTATGCTTAGCATACATAACTGCTTAGATATTTCAAAACTGGCTTAAGTTTATTTAGTTATATTTTTATTCTTTTTGTTATTTTTTAAATATCATTTTTATATTGTGATGTTGATTTATTTTTTTCTTTGTGTAATGTTATGATTTTCATTGGTATTGTACTTATTGATTATTTTTGCCAGGGCCTCCTAATGATGCAGCTGGGGTACAGAACAGAAAAATCAAGGATCTTCAACCCAAATGTGTTGACATTTTTTTGCATCACCTGAAAGAAAGCTGCCAATCTCAAATGTCCACCACTCGATACACAGCATCAGCATACTGGGAATGGCTAAACGTATGAAGCTCCCCCATTCCTGTAGGCATTCCTGAGACCAACCTGTAAAGGACAACAATAACCAATAATATTTAACATGTGATTCCAGAGAACAAGATGCCTAGGTATAAAAAAGCTCTGAAAAAACTTTTAATATACCTGTATTTAGATCTTCTGATATTAAGGATAGGGATTTACATATTATTGCATATTTGTTATATATTAACTGGAGTTTAGAGACAGAGACAGACAGACAGAGAGAGAGAGAGAGAGAGAGAGAGATAGACAGATAGATAGAAGAAAATGTATTAATCCCTAAGGTATAAATACAATATAATAATCTATAAGTTAATTAACAAATTGTAGGTAATTACTAAGGGTAATTGGAACTGCACATACTTATCAGTTACAATTGTACAGTATGGGATGCCAGTCATTGGCACAGTATATTGTGCATAACATCACTCTCTGTTAACATTTTTGCTAGACTCACTCAGTACCATTCAGCAATCAGGGAACAATACCTCTGTGGCAGAGGGATAACTCATTATAGAGCCTGATGGCTGAGGGTAGAATCGACCTCACGTAGTGCCTCTTGGAGCAATGCAGTCTCAGTCTGTAACTGAAGGGCTACTCTCTTTAGTCAAGACCTCACACAGGGTTTGAATGTCACTCCCCAAGATAGTAAGTAGGTTTGTGAGTAACCTCTGTTCCACCACTTCCTCAAGTGAGTCCAGCCGGACTCCCAGGCCCGGTTCTAGAGGTGAAGCCACCATCGTGCTATTTAATTTCAGCCGCCCCCTCACCCTATAATACCTTCTCTCGTTTTCTAAATCAGTGTATTTAAAATTAAAAATTTTTGCAATTTCCTTAATGTCAAAAAAAATTTAAGAAAATTTCTTCGTAGGTAGAAGAAAACTCGACTTACGCATTTAACGAATCGGCGACAAGTTTAATTAATTCATCAGTAAAATTCCGAATACAAAGTGAGTGTCGATTATAGACTTCATTTTGTTGAAAAAGACCTCATATTCTCGCAAATACAAAATTTAGAAAAAATCTATTTCTTCACATCACACCTGAACTAGATATGTAATACTTTAATATACTTTACCCTCCAATTTACAGGTAAAACGACTTCCAAATGATATTTAAACTTGCGCTTTTAACAATAACAAAGATTGTAGAAACAAACACTGAACACTACAAAAACCTTTGATTGATGTGCTACGTACTTTAGCTGCCACAATTCATGTGTTGTGACTTGCCCGTTTTTCTTTGAAGCAAGTTACTGACATTCGACGGGAAAAGACGAGCCCCGTGCCGAGCCTGCGTTTTGTTGAGGGCAGCCGCCCTCTATGTTTGGCCACCTTTGTGCATGCACGCTTTGTACAACCGGCAGAACCGGGCCTGCTGACTCCCAAGATTGAACCAGCCTTTTCAATCAGTTTATTTAGTCTGTTGGCATTATCTACACTAATGCCATTTCCCTAGCATACTACTGCATTGAAAACTATACTGACCACTACAACTGGTAGAAGCTGGTAGAAGATATTTAAGAGTGGCCTGCATGCACCAAACAACCTCACAACAACATACCCTCTCAACAACAAAAAGGAATTTTCCAGTGGTTTCCCTGTGGACATCTGTGGTCAAACATCTTCAGGACAAAAGTTGAATTCATAAGATTACATAATATGTCAATGTGATCTGTAAGTATAGTTTTATATATTTACTGTATTTTTCAAGTACTTGGCCTGTTATAAATTAGAAAATGTTAACTGAAAGCTGGCTAATGTGTTTAGAATAAGGCATATAAATAACTGAAATTCTAGTAGGTATGGGCATACCTATAAAAATGTATGGAATTCTAACAGGCTGCAGATTGTTAGAATTTCTAGCAACACCGGTGGACTTTAAACAAGCTGGAGATAATAAACTGAACATTATTTCCCGTAACAAAAAATGCTGTTTTCTAATTGATTGCTTTGACCTGTTATGTTTCGATCAGGGTTACTGAAATGGCTTAAGTTTATTTAGTTATACTGTATTTTTATTATTTTTGTTATTTTTTAAATATTTTTATATTGTGATGTTGATTTAATTTTTTCTTTGTGTAATATTATGATTTTCATTGGTATTGTACTTATTGATTATTTTTACCAGGGCCTCCTAATGATGCAGCTGGGGTACTGGCCCTCAGTTAGCATTTAAGAATAAGCTGGAACTTCAGCATTGTGTTGTGGTCGTTGAATCCTGCTTTTGGGGTGTGCTTCTTGTGTTCTTGGGCTTTTCTGCCTTTCAATGCATTCACTACAAGGTACGATTTAATAGATTCTGAGTTGGATTTGGTTGGTTTAGTTTTTTTGCCCTTTTACTTTCCCTATCTTTCTCTTTTTTGTTATTTCTTTCTTCTTTAAATTATTGAAACATTATTAAGGACATTTGTTTTTGTTATCCTTTGGGACCAGAAGTGTCATGGTTTTATCCTTATTGTGGACATTTTTGTGGACTGAAGAAAATTTCATATTTAAAAACCTTATCCCCATTTATTGCCCTGTACAGGCCAGAAGTGTGCGATTTGAGTTTGGGGCTAAGCTGCCTGGGGTAAGGCCTATTTTATTTTTTGGGGGGGTCTGTTCCCCTTTTTGTGATTTGTTTGGTAGGAATTGCAACACCATGAGAAAAGACTAAAAACTATAAAACAGAAAACAACCTGATATTGAGATAGATATTGCCAATGGATAAAGAATGAAATGCTGTGCTAAAGAAAAGACAGTCAAAACACCAAGTTTTTTCACCTACAATCATTGAAGAGTGTAAACTATCAGCATTTAAACAAGCTAAGTACATCTTTTCGTAGTACTTTACTTTGACCATTTGTGGGAAAGGAATGTTTTAGTAAGCATTTAACTCGCTTGCTATAATTAAAAAACTGAATTCTTAGAGTGTGCCCTGCTAATTAAAATCTCTAAAAACAGTTAAATTACAGATTCACTGCTGTCATTAATATTAACTTTATAGAATGTAATAATATGCCACATATTTCTGTATAGATTTCTTTCTTTTAGAGGTTTCTGAATAAGTGGAATCCAGTTCATAATTTGATATGTCACATGTGCACATTGGAATAGCACCTTCCTTGTTCATCAGGGGTATGTCGTACCACCCCAGGACGAGAAGGGGTGCCTGAAAAGATGCCTAATAAGGACAACTGACTTCTTCCCTTCTGGTCAGAACATATAAAGCCCAGGCTACTGCTGGACTAAGCTGACTGCAGGGGTAGAGCTCCGGCTGGCATGTCAACTTTTTGCTTCTCTGGGCTGTGTCATTCCTCCACTCTCTAACAGTTGTCATTTTCAGTTCATTAAAATATTTGAATTCTTGGCACAATGCCAATTTGGGTTAAATTGTTTTATGATTGCCATGTCCATTGTTGTCATGTGACATCAAGATGGCATACAAGGCCACAATCACAAGTTTCAGATGTTCATGTTTCAGAATAGCAACAAAGAGTGTTTTGCAGTTTTTAGCAGTATTTTGGTGTCCATTGGCTTTATTATTTAGCATTCCTTTTGACTACGTTCTCAGATCACATTTTGGGTTTTGTTTAATGAATATTCATCTTCAGTTTTGTCTTTGGCCAATTCTTTTGCAGAAAATTGTTGGTTAGTTCATCTACTGGTCCCTTTAACATTTTTTCTCGTTTTTTTATTTCAATCCAAGCAGTACAATTGCAGTGCACTATAGAAAAATTATACAAACACCAGTTCTAATGTGCATTTAGGAACGTTATATAGACCAAAATCATCCTTGTCAATAGTCTTGCTGCCTGTGAAGGGGTAAAATAAATCACAGACACTTAATTTCTTTAATTGTCCCAAGCAAGGATTTCTTAATTGTCACACACACAGACCCGAGCTGCAAACTTTGCATGTGTGCACAGCTCATTTCCAGACGTGCGTTTTCATAACAATTTTCTAACTTTTGGCAATTCACGCCTTGGTTAATGTGTGTCCACAAATGCTGATTCCCAGAACAAACAAACCAGTTATCGAAATAAACATTTTGCTTTTGAGAAATCCTCAAGTCCATTCTGGACTATACTTGTCAACTAAGCTACACCTTAAAGAAGCTGGCACAAGTCTTTCTTGGTTCCTTCTGATACATGCAAAAATTAAGTATAAAGATTGCACGTACTGTAAAGACACAGGAAGTAAGTTTTTCTCTTATCTTAATTATCTATTAATTACTACAACAATGAGCATTACCAACTTAATGATTACACAGAAAATGCAAGGTGTGCTTTTTCCAAAAACAAGATTAAATAAACATGCATATTTCCAGGAGTGACTATGAGACCGCAAAGAGCCTGGCAAATCAAGCTTGTGAACCATTGTGCTAGCACTCAGGCCATTGAGGATTCTAGAATTTCCCAAACAGCCCCCACATCTGCATGACAATAAAGGCATAAGAAGGTCTTTCTAAGTAGATATGAGTAGATATGAAGACAAAAAACTTCAGAGGTGGGTCCAGAAAACTTCATAAAAAGGAGGAATGAAGAATGAAATAGGCTTAGTCTAATTCAAGCGGCTTCTGGTTTAAGTTGTAAAGCAATAGTCAGTCAGTCATTTTCCAACCCGCTATATCCTAACACAGGGTCATGGGGGTCTGCTGGAGCCAGCCCACCGCAGGGCACACACACACACATCAAGCACAATTTAGGATCACCAATGCACCTAACTTGCATGTGTTTGGACTGTGGGAGGAAACCCACGCAGACACGGGGAGAACATGCAAACTCCACGCAGGGAGCACCCAGGAAACGAACCCAGGTCTCCTTACTGCGAGGTAGCAGGGCTACCACTGCGCCACCATGTCCCCCAACTGTAAAGCAATACTTAAAAGAATACTCCACCAAAAAATTATATTTTTTATATGCTACTTACCCGATATAGATTGCAGTAGCAGCTGAAAAGTATTTTTATTCTTGTTTTTATGAAGAAAGGACATAATAAAGTTTCTAATAAAATGGTGTCCACCTCTGAATAATCTTAATGTCAAAAATAGGCATTAAAAATCTCACATTACTTATGCTGCATAATCCACACATCAGTTCATCCAGCCATATGCTCACAATGTGCAGAACACATATTTTTTGGTAAAACATTTTTAAACAAGCAATAAAAAGATAAGGAAAATGAAAGTCGTCCACAAACAAAAAGCCCCCTTGCACTGAGTTGTGCTTTTGAATTAAAGACCTGTCTCTCCCCCTCATTCATTGGTCAAGAGTCCTGTCTTTAATTCAAAAGCACATCCATATTACTAAACGAGAACGGTAAACCGGATATGGACGCAGGGACCTGCCCGTGGACGCAAAAGACATAGTGCGCAAGTGCCACACAAAGCCCCCCCCCCCCAGAGTGAAACGGGAGAGACTACGCACGTGCGCAGGCGCCACACAAAGCCCAAAACCCGCTGCACCAGAGCAAAACGGGAGAGACTACAAACTGTCAGAGTAGGAAACAAAGTAAAACGTCATAAAGAGGTTAAAGAACAGGGACAAACACATGGAGAGCAGGTTACAGAACAAAGCCCCCCTCCCCAGAGTAAAACGAGAGAGACTACGAACCGTCTGACATGCCGCAAGCAGGATAAAGCGAGGTCAGAAATAAAACACAGAGTAGGAAACAAAGTAAAACTTTATAAAGGGATTAAAGAACGGGGACGAACACATGGAGAGCGGGTTACAGATGATGAAAACTGGAATGCAACAGCTTCAAAAAAAACTAGGCACGAAACACATGCATACCGAGATACAGAATATAAACGCAGAAACAACGACAGTTAAACGTCCACACCACACAGCGGAGGTGGACCCGGAACGTGCAGGCGTGGTAAAGTACAAAAGGCAAAGGCGCCTACACAGCATGGTAAAAACCGACATAATACGGAAGGCACAGGCGTCGCCGCCATATTGTGAGTGGCACTAATGCGTGGTGAAGGCGCAGGAGGAGACATAGTAAAACAAGAGGAGTCAACACCCCGCCCCAGAGTGAAACGAGACACACTACGGAGTCCACAAAGGTTCATACATCAAACCCGAGATGGTACGGACACGCGTCTGAAACCGCGGAAGCAAAACTGTCTCGGCTCCAAAACCAAATAGCTCAACAACTAACACAGCTTCGACACCGAGCCCGCGTGGACAGATCTAATGAACGTGGACGCCTACAACACGCGTCTCAAACGGCGTAGGCAAAGCAGGCACGGATTCAACACGACACAGCTCGAGTGACCGAGATACAAACACGCGCCTGCCTGGATATAATTAATGCGTCTGAAATGCCGCAAACCAGACAGGCACTGCTCCAAAAAGAAAAAGCTCGACTAAACGAGATATGAAGTGAAACGGGAAACACTACAGAGTCCGCAGTGCTCCACAATGCACCACATAATAGTTCGGAAAGAGCTTCGTAGTAACAGTGGGGAGACTCAGAGTGACACGGGCGAACGCTCCGTATTAAACATTCGTCATCCTCACATGTCCAAACTATATAGCATAGGTGAATCACATTACAGTGATGCATTATTAACAGTACGATAAACATCACAGTATCGCAAACAAATGAAAATTATTACTTGAAAAACAACAACAACAACAACATTTATTTATATAGCACATTTTCATACAAAAAGTAGCTCAAAGTGCTTTACATAATGAAGAAAAAAAAAAAAGAATAAAAGACAAAAAAGAAATTAAAATAAGACAACCTTAGTTAACATAATAAGGAGTAAGGTCCGATGGCCAGGGTGGACAGAAAAAACAAAAAAAAAACTCCAGAAAGCTGGAGAAAAAAATAAAATCTGTAGGGGTTCCAGGCCACGAGACCGCCCAGTCCCCTTTGGGCATTCTACCTAACATAAATGAAATAGTCCTCTTTGTAGTTAGGGTTCTCACGGAGGGAG
Organism: Erpetoichthys calabaricus; assembly: GCF_900747795.2. Lineage (NCBI taxonomy): Eukaryota > Metazoa > Chordata > Cladistia > Polypteriformes > Polypteridae > Erpetoichthys > Erpetoichthys calabaricus. The sequence goes on along the minus strand of NC_041401.2, from coordinate 62,776,161 downwards.
AATATATTCACCATGGACCAGGTGTCATTGAAACAAGAGCAGAATAAAGCGAGATCAGAAATGAAAGACAGAATAGAAAGCAAAGTAAAACGTCATAAACAGGTTAAACGAGGGGGCCAAAGCAGGTTACAGATAATGAAGACCGGAATTCAAAAGCTTCAAAAACAAAAGCTCGACTGTCCGAGATACAAACTGAAACGGGAAACACTACGGGGTCCACAGTAGTCTACAATGCACCTCATAATAGTACGGACGGAGCTCCGTATTAACAGTGGGGGGCCCCAGAGTGACACGGGCAAATGCTCCATATTAAACGTGCTTCATCCTCACACGTGGCTGCCCAGCGGGCACGGGTTCAAAATGCCGGGGGTAGGCGAGCGAAGTGAGCAGGGGGCGGAGCCCCCTTGTTTCATTCTATCAGAAACAATGTTACATCCTTCCTCAACAAATACATGACATGAATTTTTTTTTCTTGTCCACCATTTAAAGCTACACAAACAAAATATCCTATAAAATGTCATTTTTGGGTGGAGTATTCCTTTAACTTCATTTCTTTTCCAGCGGAGTGCCCTCCCATCTCTTGGGAAGTTACCCTCAATACTATCTCTGCAACCTCCAAAATTAAAAATTACCAGCATGTTCAGTTCAAATTCACACATCGCCTATACCTTAACTCTCATAAACTTTATGCTATACCCTTAGTCGCTGACTCCTTCCATCATTTTTGATATGTTTTGAGATCGTCCCACAGTCCCTGTCTTGGTCTGCTGGCTCTATGTTCTTTTCTGCCTGTTATTTTTTCTTATATTTCTTCTCCTGGATTTTTCTGCTCCCCCTAATATTTATCCAGCTTACGCTCTATTCTCTGGGAAAAACTGCAGATAAATTAGCCCAAGCCTTTTTGCTTGAAATCACCCAATTTTCTCAGTTCAAATTTATGGAAATGGCATTTCTTTAACTTAATGTCACTTGAATGTACAATTGTGTGGATCAACAGCTCATCTGGATCCAATATATCGTTCAGAAATAGAAAGCCTCTGTGCGCTTTGTCAGGAGCTGGCTTGCCAATCGTCGGTGTGACATTTCCGGTCTTGTTTCTTAATTTGTCTGTCTGCTATACTTTCTGGGGATTTTTTTGTCTGCTGAGCTTCTGTTACCAGTTAGCACACATATTAAAGATTTTAATCCTCACAGGACCTCTTTTACAGACTGGTGGGGTGGGTGGTTATTTTAATTCTCTAACTATTTTCCTGTTTGTAATGTTTGATTTATAGTGATTTTCATGGTTGATGACTCTTATTTAAATTCAGTAAAAATCTTATTGCAAAAGAATTCAGTCCTTCATGGGAATCAGCAGCCCATTTACTTCTCTTTCTATACTTTATACTTTGGGAACACATGGGACTAAAAGGACTGGGGCAATAATGCCATAGTTTATAGACAGAGCATTGAGAAAACATGACAAACTCTCTGAGATGCTTACCTGACCAAGTCTCTACGTGTAATTTCTTCCATCTGATGTAAGAGTAGAGAAAAACAGCAAGAGAGAATTGTGAAATGGTGTTGGCCCAAGCAGAACCCCTGCAAGAAACACCAAGGCATAGAACGTGGTTTGAATTGGCATGAACCTGATTACTTTGATACTGTATGAATTTATACATCTGTATATTTATTAAAATTATCACTTAGCCCACTCCATTAATGAGTAATAATTTCAAGATTTTAATGATAGAGACTTACGCAACGCCCAAATTCAGCACAAAGAGAAAGATGTAATTTATTAAAGCATTAACAATATTTCCTGCTGCACCAGTAATAACTTGAGGCCAAATAATGCCCTAAAAGAAATGAAATGATATCAACATTACTGAATATGTATATGGATGTTGTGTTTTCACGAATATAAGAATGGCTGTACACATTCTGGTTCTAAAATGCATTACAAATCACAAAAACAAAATAGAAAAAGTATAAACCAGAGTATATCCAAAATACAATCAAGGGCAAAAAAAAATTTATATAAGAAATGCAAAAATCTGCTCTTAAACATGAAACAATAAAGAATTAAAAACATTTTTATACATAAATGCATATTGAAATCTTTAAAATGAAACAAAAAGTGTCAGGAAAAGAAAAGAACAAAATGATTTCACAATTCTAAAACAAAAATGTATAAGAAAAGGAAATCCATAAAAGATACAAAAATTGAAGCAAACAAAACATGCACATATGCAAAAAACTTTTTTTTTGCAACAATACATAAATGAAAAGCAGAAAAACCAAGTAACACAACAAAATGCAAAAAATGAAACAAAAACAAAGTTCAATATGCAGAATGTACGTTTAACAAGAAACCCAAAATCAAGGAAGCAACTCAACAGGATGAAAATAAATAAATATTCATATTAAAATGAAATAATGCAATACTGATCTCTGTAGATATCATTTCTAAGGACCTTTGAGGCAAATAAGCTCCACCTCGCCGAGTTCATAATCACAGTAGCAGATTGGTCTAAAGGGAGGGTGCAGACAAAGAACAGCTTTAAGAGTTCTCATCCTAGGAATGTGACCTTGGCATGGTCAGGGGAGGCTTATCCTTAGAGCGATGTGGTTATAACTGGCAAATAGCAGCATAAGGTGGATGCCTCCACCCCCTCTCAATCTGTCGACCCTGAGACACCAATGTAAGGACACAAAGGTCTAATTCTGGGATTTCAAGCCATCTCGTCTACTTTTGCACTACAGGAAGATCTCCCCCTTCATGGCCAGTTAGCTTGTGACACAGCTTTGTCCAGCACACACCACCGACCACAGTGTTCCTGGAGATATGTATTCCTGAGAGGCTTATTGTCATGATCACGTTTAATTTTTAGGGCTGTGTTCATTTCTAATTAAAATTGATATATTTTACTGTCTTCACTGCCAAGTTTTGGGTCCATCGTATGACCTACAACCTCTGGTTCATTGGTGCAACGGGACAAAAGTTCATCTAGGAGCTCATTTCTTTATCTGATCTGCAGATACAATGCCTTAAAAAAGCTCAAATTGCTGTTCTTTTCTTTGTGTCTTTTCTTGGTTTTTAACTTCTTGCTAGTATTTTGACTTCACTTCTTGCCTCTTGTCTGGGCTTTGGTTTCTATCTTTATTTTTTTTAGTTTGCTTTGACATGTATCTCTTGGTTCCTCTGGCTCTTCTGAGGCAGGACACTCACAAATGACAATTTTTTCTAACATGAAAAAGAACAGTCCATAAACAAATACCTCACGATATTTCCAATTAATTTTGAGAGGACCTCACATCGAACCAGGATAATGGCAGCTACTCCCGGTGGCAGGCCTCGGAGTAGTGGTTATCTCAGATGGGGTGATCTCTCCATCTAACTCTGGAGTTGTCTAACAGAAGGAGCCCTGGGGTGGTATGGACTTAGTCACAAACCTCCAGCCTGCCTTGTGCTCTATAGCTGCTGTTTGTCCCAATGAATGATAATATTGTATCCATAGGACTTACAAAAGCAAAGAGGAAACATTTTAACTATTGGTTGCATTTATGAACTAAACAACTATTCAAAATAGTTGGCCTTTTCAGCTGCACTGGATTAAAAACTCAAAAGGGCACCAGCTACTGAGTCTACAGTAAAAATTGGGAGACTTCAACACTCGAATGGGAGATGAAAGAGACCTCTGGAGATTCATATTTGAGAGGAAAAGCCTGACTGATGTGAAACTGAGCACTGAAATCTTTTCTTATTAGATTTTTAGGCTAGTCATGAATTATACATTAAGAACATCATTTTCCAATAGTTTGACACTGGGGTGGTTGATCTGATTTTGTAAAATGGAGAGAATAGGGTGTGTTTCAAATACCAAGGGATCCCACTCTTCAGCTTTCCAGATAAAGACTGTATCAGAGTATTAAAATGAAGACTCTGTCTTACAGGTTAACCTTAGAATCAGAAGAAGCAATGAGGATTCCATCCAGGCCACTGAATAGTAGACTAGCTGTGTTTCCACAGACATGTGAGCGTTCATGGGAGTCGATCTATACTAAATGTGCTTTGTACAGTTGTAAAAAGCTAATGACGATGTACCCTGTGTGTAATGACCACTCAGAAAGAAACAGTCATCGATGGTTTGAAATTAAGGCTCAGGAGATGAAGTCAGAAAAGCAAGCTAAGGTCAAAGCCAGTAAGAAATTTAATAGTTTGAGTCAAAACGTGAAGCACAAAAAGGACATAATAAGAGAGTCTGGAGCAAGGAATCTGAGTGCTCTTTGTTAACCAATATGAGAGACAAGAATCAAAGTCAGGAAACCAAAAGCAGACAAAGCCAAGAGATCAAATTATGAGATCACATGATGTGCACCTCTTGATCATTAAGCATAGCAACAGCCTTGGGTAAAGCACGTTTAGGGGTCAATGCGTCTTGGGTGCCATAGGTGCAGCCGCAGGATGTTCGGTGTGGAGGTGAGCTGATCGCTAATTAGGTCAGCTGTTCCACATCAGAATTAAGATGCTGCATCCACAGACGTATATGGTATAGAGAGGAGCCAGGCACTCTTTGGTAGTGTCACACCTGCTGAGGGTCCAGAATGGCAGGAGCAGCCAATCACATTGAGAGATTCCCACAGACACCAAGGGATGGCAGCAGGAGAAAGGATGGTGGTGTGAACACGAGTCCAATAAAAGGGTTGACTACGCATGTTGGAGGGTGTCTCCTCTCACTGAAGAGACTGTAAGAAGTGGGCACACGAGATGTCACTTTTAGAGGAAACACAGAGCCTCAGGAGGGATTTAAATGAACAGATCCTATGTTTTTAACCTTGCATTTTAACCTCTTCATTGGATTATTTCTTTATTTACTAGCCATAGTATCTGTCAAAGACAGGTTAATAGAATAATTTAAAAATACTGTATTTGCTATTTCTTGCTTTACATGTACCTTCAGTGCTTTTCCTCTGTATTAACCTGTGTGTGAGAACGTCTCTTCAATGGCACTCACTCTCTCGAGTGCGTTTCTGGAAAGCTTACTTCTCAGAGTCATATTATTTTTAAGGCGCCTTTCTCACCTCCTATCCAGTTTTATATTTTCAGTCTTTGATGGTGACACTGTCAGCATGTATCTTATGCCTTTACTAATATCTCTTTACTCTCACTCTCTTGAGCACATTCCCATACAGCATGCTTCTCAGACTCATCATTATGTCTGAGACACCTTTCAAAACTCCTGTCCGGTTTTATACTTGTTGTCTTTGAAGGTGACGCTCTCAATGTACATCAGATGACTTTATTCTTGTGATTATCCTTGTGATTATCACACTCTCACGTCCTCTTTCCATCATGTCACCAAAACCAAACTGATCACATCAACGTCATACTGATCAGTCAGATTTCTCAGCCGAACTGGACACACAGACCTTGATGTTTTATTATATAGTAGATTTACAAGAAGCACTGCAATTTATTTTAAACACTTTGATTGAAAATAAAAGTGCTGCACACTTTAAACCTACCCTTGCTGTGTTATGTGTCCCTATTACCCAGTCCATCTTGGTTTCATGAATATCAATGTCCCTGGTTCAAGGACAAGTATGCCAACTGCTATGAAACCAGGCATCACACAGCCTAGTAACTACACAGCAACAATGGTGGCATTTATACAAAAAAAATTTAAAAAAGAAATGTTCATAAAAAAGTATCAGAACAAAAATAATTAAAAAAGGAAATGTTAATAAAAAAGTATCAGAATAAAAATAAATGAAATCACCAAATTTCTTGACCTCAGAAACCTCTATAATGGTAGCTTACTGATTTATTGAGGACATGAAATTATTAAAAAATGACTATGACATTGTGGTATCTTGGGGGTGGTGCGCCAAGAGCAAAGCGAGAGCCTGTGTTTGTCTAACTGACATTATTTGGAAGCCCTTTCAGAGGTGACATTTGCCTCTGCCACTAGTGTGTCTTGTCTCGTTTCCTGCATATGATTTTCTTGAGCAGGATGTCAGGGTTCAATGAGGCTTGGAGACATTCAATTATGGAAACCTGAGGGTTTCTTGTGCATGATTTTCACTTGTGTTAGACTTTCTTATCCTCCTGGTTGGCTTAGTGGGAACCTACTTACCTATCCCTGCAGTGCTGCTGAACACTAATAGCAAAAAATGTAAAAGCAAGCAAATATATGTATGAGAAAAACAGCTAAGGAGAAAACACAAAAAGTGCAAAAAAAAAAAAGAAAAATCCTAAAATGAAAAGGAAATAAAAACAAAATAAAAATAAAATATAAAATAGATAAATATAGACATATGAAAAATGGCACAATTAAAATGCAAAACATGAAAGTAACTAGAAAATGTAAAATACATTCTGAAATTCAACAGTGTAATGAAAGACAAAAGAATGTAACAATATACAGACATAAAAATCATCAAAAGTAAAAAGTAATAAAGCATTCAAGCAAAAAATTAAAGCAGTAAAATACAAATGATAAACAAAAAAAGTTATATTTTTCTATTTCTGCCCTTATGCTGAGGCTGTTCAGTTATGAGCCCTTCACAGGCTGGTGAAGCACATCTACCCTGGACACTCAGTGTTCTCCCATCTAAACTTGTGAATAAAGGCCAGCCAGCTGGCAGTGCCCATTGAATTTTTGTGGCCACCCTTGTCATACCTGATTCTGTAGATACCTTCCTTGCAACTGGTAAAGGAAAACTGCCTGCAAAATAAAAGAAATGGATAACATTGAAATAGAACATGATGATTTAAAGGGAAGACACTGCTTGTTCTGCTAATCCTGCAAAATCAAAAATTACTGTTTAAGAAAAGAAGTGTAAAAGGACTAGAAAGGACTACTTGACCGAAAGGACCCTACAAGCCTCATGTCTAACCCTGGCATTGTGAAAAAGGTAACTTAGCACTCTGTATTGGTATCTGCTGCAGATGGAAGCAAAAAATCTGAAATCTCTCTATATCCTGTATATATATAAAATCCAACTTCTTTCTGTCTGTCTGTCTGTCTGTCTGCTTTTCACAAGAGAACTACTTAACAGATTTAGATCGGATTTTTTTCTATAATTTGCTTGAACATTCCAGTTGATTTTGCAACTTCTCTCATTGTGCTAAGAATCATAGTTCGCTTGCTGGGGCGATATATTCACACTAATCCAAGACAGAGGCTGTAGGCCGAGGGGAGGGGGAAGAGTGACGTCAGGAGTAGAGAGCTGGGCCGGGCCTTCCTCACTCACATGCCAGCCTGCGTTCGAGCTGCTCTACCTCTGCACTTTGCAGTGTACCTTGCTTCTGCTTAGCTAGTGATACCTGTTTGTTTATTGATCTTTAAAGTTTGTCCTTTTTCACTACTATGCGGGCGGAGCTGAGGGGAACGGCTAGTTTAACATTTAATAAGACACAGTATACAGTCCCTCTGCAAGACGAAATCCTAAATGTGATCTCCTATCTAAATGAGTGAGATAAACCTGAATGGACAATGGGTAAGGCTCCACAGGAGGAACATATTCAGTCAGGGAGGGTAACCAGATGGAAGGCAATGTGCAACATTCCATCAAAGAGGTCCTATTTATAAGTTAACTAAATTAGCATCCATGATGGAATGTCACACACAGCTCCACAAGAGGCCAACTGAAGGCAAAACTATGTCTGGGGCCATGAACAATACGTACATGTACAATCATGACTGTGTCAATGCAATCCAGCAGCTATACAAGACATTTAGCATGATTTCATGGTAGCAAGAAGTCCACATTTGATAAGCCAACTGGTAGTAAGTATAACAAACCTAAGCAGGGTGACATGCACAGCTCAGCGTGGAATGCATGCTCTTTGAGTGGGCATTTTGTTCAGCTACAGTTTTTTACTTTTTAACATAAAGCTCTTTGTGGAAGTCAAGGAGAGAATGAATGCCAAAGTGAACTTTATTATCACGCAATTGGAAATTCATTAGGAAATATGCATTAAAAATAAATTATATATATACAGACTGGCCATGATATCCAGCAACTTTGAGGGAATTCCTTGAAGTCTCAGGATATCCCACAGGGCAGCTCGATCAACTAAGTAGAACACTTTATGAAAATCGAGAAAGGCTGCAATGAAACTCTGCCAATATTTGCGTTTGCACTCCATGAGAACCCTCAATGGTAGAATACAGTCGATAGTAGACTTCTTAGGTGTAAATCCAGACTGCTCCGGTCGCTGGTAGGATAGCAAGTGATCACGGATCCTATTGAGGATGACCCTAGCAAGAGCCTTACTCAGCACCGAGAACAGTGTTATCCCTCTGTAGTTGCCAAGTCCAGGCAATCACTCTTCCCTTCCCTTTCCAGATAGAGACAATAAGTCCAGTTTTCCAGTCAGTTGGGATGATGCTCATCTCCCAAATGGAAGCAAAGATTGCTTGCAATGCCAAGAGGACAGCCTTACCACCAGCCTGGAGAAGTTCACCCCAGATACTGTAGATCCCTGCAGCCTTCCCTATACTCAGCTGGTTCACCATCTGTACAATCTCAGTGAGATTAGGTGGTTCACAGCTAATTGGAGGATCAGCCTCAAGAACCATGGACCCAGAGATATCCAACATCCTAGCCAGAGGATCAGCTTTAAACAAATAGCCAGCCCAGCAAGTCACAACTGCAGAGTCATCTGTAAGGACCTGATTCCAACTCACCAAGGAACAGATTTGGATGTGCATACTGCTTCGATTCCTCTGTAAGCAGGATGTGGGTAACTAGACCACAGATAGGTGTGTCACTTGCTCACAGGTTCCTCTAACAAACACTTCCTTATCTGCCCTCAGTACCCTCACAGCTGTCCTTCTCAGTTCCTGGTACAGACTGGAGTTGACATCAAGCCATGAGCTGCTACTCCTGTCAATGATATTCTAGGAACACTGATAACATCAACACAACCCTCAGCAACCTTCAGGTCTCCCACACATTAGGATTGGCAATTACAACTAAGTTCCTACATTCCTCACACAAACTGCATGCAAACTTGTTGGAAACAGCTTGATCTTGGAATCTGGCCAGGTCTAGCCTCATTTTCCTAGAAGGTAGTAGCCTACTGGACCTAAGCTGGATCTTCAGAATGGCAACAACAAGTCTGTGGTCAGAATTCACAAACTGGGCACTTCTATAGACCATGCAGTATTGTAAAGGCCTCCAGCATCTGCCCACAAGGATGTGATCAATCTCCTTCACTGCCCCACCAGTATTAGGGCACCAAGTCCAACAATAAAGCTCAGGGCATTGGAAGCACGATCCAGCGATTGGCAGCCCCTGACCTTTTAAAAAGTCAAGGTACATGGAGCCACTTTGACAATGGTTGCTAGACCCATAGGGACTGACACAATCCTCATAGCCAGCCCTGTCAGTGCCAGTGGTCGCATTGAAGACACCCATTATGACCAGAAGAGTGTCACCTCTGCCAGGCACCCATCAACCACCGAGCAAAGTTGTGAATAAAATGTCTTCCTCATTGAGAGATAACACATCACGGCCGGAGCATACACTGAGACAACAGACAAGGCACACAGAGAGTGCCGTAATCAGAGTCTCATAATACGCTCGTTGAAAGGAGTGACATCGGACACCATCAGAAGGAGCTGATCCACCACAGCAACAGCTACCCCCAGAGTATGACAGCCATCTGAATAACCAGACCAATAAAAGGTGTATCCACTTACAGAGAACTGGTCAGTCCAAGGTCTGTGCAATTCAGAGAGTGCTGCCACTGAAATGTGGAGTTTACGAAGCTGCTGTAACAGCAGAGTAAGATGATCATTATACCTGAGACACAAGATGTTCAACACGCCTACCCAGATGGGCCACCTCAAATTGGGACCTGAGTGCTGCTGTGCAGCGGGTGACACCTCAGCACACCAGTTCCGATCCCCAACAGGCCTGACCCCACTGGCTCTCCGACAGTTCTGACTCTTCCAGGTATGGGGCTCCCGAGAACTTTCCTCCATCCTCTTCATAATGCCAGCAGCCTTCCTATGGGCAGCTACTCCCGCGGAAAGCAGAAAGGAGTCCTGTCTGTTGTCTCAGAGCTGTGTGCTGTCTTAAATAGCTGGCCACCATGATAATACACTCACTTGCCAGCAGCATTTCACACAACAGCACCTGACAAACTTGCTATGATCATTAAATCACTGATAAAAATAAATAGAAATACAAATAACACAAAATACAAAAATATATTCTTGAATCCTGAAAGTGACAGCACCTTCAGAAAAGTTTTCTATCCTTGATTAAAAGTGTTGGGTTCTCCAAATTGTGGTATGTTTTACATACTTGTAATTTAAGTTTATTTCCATGATTTTATCATTTCAAATTTACTCTTCTGTCTTGTTAGTGAGACCCAATCTTTATTTAGTTATTCAATTGAGAAGTTATGTTTCATGCTGGATAAAAATATATTTTTGCTTAATCACCACCACTGCAGGCCTACCCATCTATCTTCTGAACCCACTTAATGTAATTCTTGGTATTAAGGGGCAAAGCCATCACGGCTGTACTGAGCACACTCCTGGGCAATATGGAGTTTGGGTGAAATATCAGAAAGTAAATGCCATATATATATAATTTTCCATGGCCAAATGTTATCAATGTCCCAATACAGAAATCCAAGACAATGTCAAAAATCCAGAAAAAAAACAGCATAAGCAGAGATACACAAACACTCACAGACTCCCTAATACATTCAAAAGAGCCACTCTGAACTGTGGGAAACCCTCACTATTATAGGGCAGAGGACAGTCCTACCTCTTGGGGATTCTCCCACAAAACATATGAAACATAACAAAAGATAAATAGATAAGCAGGAAAAAAATAAATAAAAATTTTAACATAAGTAAAAGAGTCAAAATTGAACAAAACAGATATCAAACAAGAATTTGAATCCTGGCTGAAACGGAACACCTGCTTGTAGTGGGTGAAAAAGCAGATGGTGAAAGAAATTTAAAGCAAATACGTAGACCAGGAGAAGAGAGACAATTGTCAAATAACTCCAGGAGACATAGAGAGAGATGACTGTAATGGCAGCAGGAAAAATCTTGAGAAAACTGTTAAACCTTGAAGGGTAACAGGCAGTGGATATCCGTCCAAACAGTTGACCAAGTAAGGTAAGGATGCTTAAAGGGTTTAAGACCCTCTGGCTAAGAAATGAAACCATGTGGCTACAGACTGAGCAAGTTGAGGCCAGGGTGCTTACTCAAGGGCAAGCTAGGGGATGACTAGCAAAAAGCTATAATTCTTCAGGCGAACCACAAGGAGACTGTATGCTGGCCCTGACTTAATGGAGAAGAGCTTTTTGCTTTTTGTACAAAATAGGTAGCTAAGAGGCTGCCTGAGAGACAAAGTCCTTTAATAACCACTAAAGGCAAAGAGGTGCAGAAATACCAGGAGTCTCTAAACTGAGCCCTAGCCTGATATCATCAAAGCAAAACTGGAGGTGACCCGGACCCCAGGAGTGATGCCTGGCTTGGTCTATTAGTAATATTAGGTGGCATTGTAAAACTGCTTCATGGCTAAAGACACATTTTGAGTCTGGAGGAGGCTTTAAGATTAAGCATTAAATGGCCTGACAAAGTTTAAGTAATGGTGCCACTTGTGTTTATTTTTTTGCCTCATTGGTCATCACAGGGCTGCCTCCTGACAAGTATTTATTTACAGCAAACACATTTTCTAAAATGTATTGCTATTAGCAGATTCACTGTGTTTGTTTTTTTTTTGATGAATGGGATTTTGAAATTATAATGGAAATGATCATCTTGGTAGGAAGTATATATGTGGTTATATATGTGTGTTTAGGTTATAATTAGGGGACAGCACTTACTTGACAGGCTCAGAGTTATGGGTTCAATTCTGTTTTATTCACTGTTTGGAGCTTGGATGTTCTCCCAATGTCTGCGTGAGTTTTTATTTGTACATATTGACTGTCCCAACATATTTTCAAGGATGTACAGTTGAGATTAACGGGGAAATCCAAATTGGGTCTGTGTAAGAGTGTGTGATACATGGAGTGGAATGCTCTCCAGGGCTGGTTCCCATCCCATGTCTGAGTCTACCAGGAGATGCTCTGGCTCTTAGGATATGAATTTCATTAAGTAGGCTTGATAATGGATGAATAGATTATGATCAGGAATGACATTGAATTTAAAGTGATGGTTAAAGAAAAGGATGCACTTCTTTTTATTTTTAATAATATTGGCCAGGTTAATCATATCCCCTATCTATTCAGTATTCTAGGTGAGAAAATAAATAATAATAATAATAGATTGTTTTTCTTGAGTGTCCAACTGTTCTTGTGGACTATTGTTATTTGCAAATTTTGCTGTTATGTGGGTGTTCCCTATTTAATTGTTTACTCAAATGGTATGAAAATAAAATGAAGCAACAGAACTAGCCCTGAGTCATATAATATAAAAACAATTTTAAATCCCAGAGGATGGAATGTAACAGGTGTGACTTTTTTTATATTTCTTGCACCACTGCTACAGTAATTTAATGAGATTTCCCCAACTCTGCTGTAATATTCTGAAAACTCAGGGAAACTAAATAGCAAGAAATCTAGAAACACAAAGAAATCTCGCACTCGATTTTTTCATGATCTTTGTTTTCTGGGTATGGTATTAATTAATTCAATTTCCCTATTTGGAATGATTAAATTGAGTAAGCATATTATTGTGATGCAAAATGAGGTTAAAAATGATTGATTTATTTCTGTTCAGTGCAGCAATTAAGGATGGGAAAACACCTTGCTTGTGTTTTCTAATTTCATTCACAATTGCTCCATTATATGTGAAACACAGAATCTGGTTGGGCAGTGGTTGGCTGGGTGCTGTGTGTCATCTCTTGTCAACTGAAGGAAGTGGAAGCAGAAACAGAAGATGGCTGACTGTGAGCTGTAGCACATTGATGACAAACTCTAAAGCATCGCGAGACAGATTGAGCAGCTCCTTGCTAGACAGAAGCACCTAAGGGAACAGAAAGCTCGCCTGCTAGAAAAGACCTCTTTGGGCAACTGAGACCGATGCAACGTGAGCCAACACGACTTGGCAACATCAGCCTCACATCCTGCTACTTGTACATTGGGCCAACTGAGTTTTACCCTGCTCCTACTCGAAATGACAATGAAGGAATCTGGGCGTTTCAGCAATGCAAGCGGGGGCCCAAATCTAGGTCACCTCTTAAGTGCCACCACCCATAACCACTTTTACCCTCTCCATTCCCCCACCATGCCAGCAAACTATGGTGGTGGACTTGTTATTAGGGATTCAAATGCACGCCAACTCAGAATTTTATTCCCTATTCACAAAACTTTTCTTTCTTGTTTTCCCAGTGAACAAATGCAATATAGTATGAGAAGAGCCCTGACGGTCATCGAGAAGCACTAGAACAGGGCTGTTGGGACTATGCCGGAGTTATTGACATTTGATGTCAACAGTCGAAGGTTGTGAAGAACAACTGTACATCCCTAATTCAAGCCACAAAGGAGAGGACTCCGGTTGTGAAAATCACCATTTCAGGTCCTTTGCCCTTGGCTAGATGGTCAGATGAAGCCTACAGTAGACAGCTGGCCTTGAGCAATTGAATGAGTGGCTTCTGCAAGAGACAAAGCATCAGTTTTTTGGACAACAGGGATCTTTTTGGGGAGAGACTGCGTTTCTACAGATGTGACAGCTTACACCCCAACAGATTCAGCATTAGGGTCCTCTCTGAAAATATCTCTAAAGTAATTCATTGGGCATGACATCCTAATTTTAGTTCTTATATTAGTTATAAACCTCATATTAAGATATGATAATGTTGCAGTTGATTTACCTGTGGATGTGCACTATAGTTACTGATCAGAATTTCGTAAAAAGGTCCAGACAAACCAATACTAATGTGGATAAGTTAATGGCCATCTCAAGCTGTCCCGAAACTTTGATACAGCTGTGCTCTTCTGAGACCCTCATTATGGCATCGCTTAATGTGAGAGCATTAACCAACAAGACATTTTACATTAACAAGCTTACTAGTGATAGGAATATAGACTTTCTAACACTGAATGAAACTTGGCTTAGTAGTGACAGTGCTGCAGTATTAACTGAAGCAGCACCTCCGAATTATAATTTTGTTCACTCTGTGAACTGGTTAAGCTGTAAAGATGCCAGTTTTCTTACTTTCCTGTCTTCCAAGTATCTTGGTATAGATGTTCAAGGAGTATCATAATCTCTATAATTGACCATTTATCGGCCTCCTAAATATAATGCATCTTTAACTGAATCATTTTTTTAATTTACTATCTATAAAAATAAATTAAATTGGTTCCAAATAGTAGGCGACTTCAACTTTCATTTTGACAGACGTTAATGTGAGATAGGCTATAGACATTGGTATATCTGACCATTTCTGCATTTTACATGATGAAGAAATACTGGTGACTAAAACTAAAAAACAGCATATTGCTAAAAAACATTATTTTGATTTTACAGCAGCCTCTAGGTTTGCTAATATTATGTTTGACCAATCTGAGAGTGTTGCTTGTCCTAATACAGCCAGCAATGTAACCAGTAAGATGGGCAATTTAAATGCTAAGGTGCTGTAGTTGATATTGTAGCCCCAGAAAAAACTCACTCACTCATTATTTATCCCTACTTTTCTCTGCTACCTATTCCAGGCTGTTTATAGTGGCCTTTTTTGCCACCACCACCTGATCAAAGTACTGTGCAGCCACTTGTGTTGATGGAGTGAAAGTAGATACTCTTGTCTACAAGACATACTGCATCGAATTGACTAATGTGAAGATAAAAAAAAAAAACAAGACAGACTTTAGCACCTTATGTTAGGTACAATGCCCAGTGAGAGCTGGGTGGTCTTTTGACATAGAACTCCTGCAGATTTTGTTATATTTTTCTCCCCAGCATCTCGCCCCTGGAGTTTTTTTTTTTATTGTTTTTTCTTACTAGCTGGTCATCTGACTGTAGGATTGGACTTATCTTAATGGACCTAAAAACTTATGTTCATATTAGGATTCTTCTACTTGTATAGTTGTGTTATGTTAGCATATATTGATTCTGTATATGGCGGCACGGTGGCGCAGTGGGTAGCGCTGCTGCCTCGCAGTTGGGAGACCTGGGGACCTGGGTTCGCTTCTCGGGTCCTCCCTGCGTGGAGTTTGCATGTTCTCCCCGTGTCTGCGTGGGTTTCCTCCGGGCGCTCCGGTTTCCTCCCACAGTCCAAAGACATGCTGGTTAGGTGGATTGGCGATTCTAAATTGGCCCTAGTGTGTGCTTGGTGTGTGGGTGTGTTTGTGTGTGTCCTGCGGTGGGTTGGCACCCTGCCCGGGATTGGTTCCCTGCCTTGTGCCCTGGATTGGCTCCAGCAGACCCCCGTGACCCTGTGTTTGGATTCAGCGGGTTGGAAAATGGATGGATGGATGGATTCTGTATATATGATTTTTGATATATTATTTATTTAGTTACATATAACTACAGTATCTATGAATAAAGAATGGTACCAAAACATCCTCCAAGCACTGTTCCATAAGGCAAATGTGATTATAACTAAGTGGCTCGGGGAACAAAACATCGAAATGTTGGGTCCACGGCCAGGAAACTCCCCAGACCTTAACCCCATTGAGAACGTGTGGTCAATACTCAAGAGATGGGTGGACAAACAAAAACCCACAAATTCAGACAAACTCCAAGCATTGATTCTGCAAGAATGGGCTGCCATCAGTCAGAGTTTGGCCCAGAAGTTGATTGACAGCAAGCCAGGGCGAATTACAGAGGTCTTGAAAAAGAAGGGCCAACACTGCAAATATTACTCTTTGCATAAACTTAATCTAATTATCAATAAAAGCCTTTAAAACTTATGAAATACTTGTAATTATACATAAGTTTACCACAGAAACTTCTCTTTTTTATAAAAGAAAATCTCGAGATGAGACGAGACTATTGCCAAGAGATTGTTTCAAGTTAGTAGAGGGGAAGGGGTCCCACCCTCCTCTCACTCATTTCTGGTTCACGGCCCACGCTCATGGTCCTCTCACATCTCATTCGTGTGAATGCTTTTGTCAGACAAAGTTCCTGCGTTCTCAGCTCTTAGAAATTTATACATTTTCCTCACTTTAAGTTCCCAATACAAGAAGATTTATTATGTCCAAATGTTATCCCGAAGGGTTATCAACAGAAGAAATGAGTACACGGGCAAGAAGATTTATTGTGCCCGAATGTTATCCCGAAGGGTTATCAACAGAAGAAATGAGTACACGGGCAATCCTAGCACCGAGAAACGAGGAAGTCAAACGAATTATTGGCAAAAATGACGATCGGTTACACAGCAAATTGGTTAAATGCATATCAATAGACTATGCTGAAACAGTTGGTGGTGATGGTATGGAAGATGAAAATATCAATTTACAATATCCTGTAGAATATCTACAACAGTTAACACTGTCCAGACTTCCACCAGCCGAATTACTGTTGAAAGAAAGATGTATCATAATGTTATTGTGTAATTTATGTATGAGTGATTGGCTATGCAATATGACAAGATTAGTTGTATTCAAAATTGGTCGAACAATTCTAACAGTAAACTTTTAACAGGCGACAAGAAAGGTAATGTAGTACATCTTCCACGGATAACTTCAGACACCAAAGGAGATCTTGATATGCCATTCGTATTAAAATGTTTACAGTTTCCCGTTCAAATAGCTTTTGCTTTGACAATTAAAAAAATCACAGGGACAAACATTCAAAAAAGTCAGTTTATGTATTAGAGAGAAAGAAACGATATTCACTCACGGCAGTTATACATTGTGTTGTCACAATGAAAGTCCAAACACGGAATCAAAATTCAATGCGATATTGATGAAAACTTAATTCTAAATATTGTTTTTACTAAAGTTTTACAGTAAAAGTGTAAGTTTAAAAAGTATTTGCATGTTAATTTTGAAGCCAAACAGAACAAAACGTATAACACAACAAATACCTCTAATGCAACATAAAACATAATTTTCTTTCAATTTATTATGTTTTACTATTTTTACTATGGTTAATTACTCTGTAATGTAAAATAGTTAGTTCTATTATGCATATGTAACAATTCCCATGAAAAAAACAATCTTTTTAAATTGTACATCTGCTTCCCCATACGCGAGTGGCAGAGCCGCAAAGTGGCTAGCACATAACACCCACCTTGGGGTTGGTGAGCGAAGTGAGCAGGGGGCAGAGCCCCCTAGTCTGACAAATAGATCTAAAATCACTGAAGCAGCAAACTTTTTGAAAACCAATTCTCAAAACTTTTGGCCACGACTGTATTTCTAACTTGCTGTTTTCTCTCTTGTAATTTTTTAATATTGTGTAAAGAACTTTGAGCTACATTGTATGAAAATGTGCTATAGAAATAAAAAAATGTTGTTGTTAATCTTTCATGGCATTCTAATCTAGCCACCAAGGGAAACCAACCCAACTTGGTGCCAGTCCCAAGCCCAGATAAATAGAAAGAGTTATTGTCAGGCAGTGCATCCGACTGTAAAACTTCAGTCAAAACCTTAATGATAGAATCAATCCAATGAGCTTTAGAAAATGCTGGGGCAGGGGCTTCACCTGACCCCTGTGGTAAGTGAGCGAGAGCTACTGGGCCAATGGCGGGGCCAGCTAAAGAAGTTAGTCAAGAAGAAGCAGAAGAAGAAGATAGAAGTGGAGAAATAAAAGAATAAGTTAAAGGTAAGAGTAAGGACACTGAATGTTGGGACAATGACTGGGACAAAAAGAGTGTTGGCATATTTAGATGGCAAGGAGGAAAGTGGGAGTGCTGTGTATGCTGGAAACAAGATGGAAGGGGAATAAGGCAAGAGAATAGGGAGGAGGCTTTAAGTTGTTGTACAGCGGAGCAAATGAGCAATGGAGAAATGGTGTAAGTATAGTAGTATCCAAAGAACTAAAAGATAGTCTTGTCAATGTGAATAGGAGGAGTGATTTGGTGATGAGTGTCAAGCTCTGATACTGAGGAGGTTAATGTTATTTGTGCATATGCTCCTCAAGTGGGCTGTGAGAAAGAGGTGCAGAAGATTTATGAACAGAAGGGAATACCAGAGGAGGGGAGGAATGGTGTGATTGACCCATTTATAAGGAGAAGGGTGATATAAAGGATTGTAGAAACTATAGAGAGATCAAGCTGATGTCACACACAATGAAAATTTGGCAAAGGGTTACAGAGAGGAAGATTGCAGTTTGGTTTTATGCCAGGGAGAGGAACAACTGATGCAGTCTTTGCATTTGAGAGAGCTCATAAAAAAACATCGGGAAAAACAGAAAGGTTGCATATAGTGTTTATTGATTTAGAGAAGGCCTAAGATAGTGTGTTATGTCAAGAGGTCTGGAGGTGCACAAGTGAGAAAGGAGGAGTATGTGAGGATTGTCCGGAATATGTATGACAGAGCGAGGACTCTGGTTAAAAGCAGTGTTGGGGTAACAGACAAGATCCCAGTTAGAGTAAGTCTGCACCAGGGATCTTCTTTAAGTCCTTACCCCTTTGATCTGATTAAGGTGGTGTTGAGTCATTGGATAAAAGACCAGTCCCGCTGGTGCTTGCTGTTTGTTGATGACATTGTGTTGTGTATAACCAGAAAAGATGAAGTAGTTGGAAGAATGAAGAAAGACTTAGGAAGATAAAAGGCTGAAGATAAATGGGAAAACAGAATATATGAGGTTAATGACAATCAGGATCCAGAGGTTAGCATGCAGGTAGAGCTTTTGAAAAGAGTGGAAAAATTAAAATATCAAGGATCAGTGGTAGCCCAAGATGGAAAATAGGATGCAGCGATAACCCATAGAGTGCAGTGTGAATGGAACAAACTGAAGAACATATCACATGTGTTGTATGAAGAATTAAGGCAAAGGTTAAAGGTAAGGTTTTTAAGACAGTGGTAAAACCAGCTATGATGTATGCAGCTGAGACCTGGGCAGTAAAGGGGGTGCAGGAGAAGTTAGATGTGGCAGAAACAAGAATGTTGAGGTGGATGTGTGGAGTTTCAAAACTGGATAGAATAAGAAATGAGACAATCAGAGATACAACAAAAGTGTGATATCTAAGAAAGTACAGGAGAGTAGGTTAAAGTGGTATGGACATGTGATGGGGAGAGACAATGAATATATGGGCACAAGAGTGATGAAAATGAAGTGCAGGGGAAGAGAAAGCGAGGGAGGCCAAATCAGAGGTGGATGGATAAAGTAAAAGGTCTGAATGGCTTGACTGGTGAGAAGGTGCAGGACAAAGCCTTTTGGGAAAGGGTGGTTAAGGACATTGACCCCACAAAGAAGAGGGAAAAGATGAAAATGAAGAAAAAGAAGAAGAATCTTTCATGGCCGAAAAAACAGAAGAGTGAAAACAGCCATGTCCTATTTTTGCCTTGAATCATTAAAAGGAGACATACAGTATATCCCGATTCTATTCATGATTGTATCTGTTATCATTAATAGATGTGTGTCCTTTTGTCTGTGAAATGCAGGTAGAAAGCTTGTGTTTCATGATAACATCCATTTTGCCTAAGAAATGTGTAAGGAAAAACACAAGCACAGTAAGGCTCACAATTTCCTATTACTCATTGACATTTGAGACGCAGACACACTTCAGTTTTTTAATATATTATATCTTTCTCTCTTCATTTCCCAGAGAAGCAGCATAAAATGCAATATCGTTTTGGTAAATCATTCCAGTTGGTTTCTAACCACATCAGATCTCTGCAGCTAATGTACTGCTTGATCTCTCTCTGTGCTTGTGCTTCTGGTCCTAACTGCTACTGCTGGCCCGGCTAGCAACTCAGTTTTCTTGTGGTGCTTAAAGTATTAGATTAAAATGACTGATACCAGATATTTATGAGGTTTCCTGCTTCTATGATCATCTTACAAGTTTTTTTTCTCAAAGTTCTTTTTAATTTTTCATATGTGGTAAACCCTCAGGGTTCTGCTCTTGACCTCCTTCCTTTCAAGAACTATTGTGCACACTCCATTTGGGATCTTTTGAACCACCATGATGACCTTATGCATAACACCATGCACTGCAATACAATAGATTCTTTCACACACTACCCTAAGAATTTATTGTTAGATTGTCAAGCAAGGTCTTGTGTAAAAGACATTCCAGGAAACTCAGCCTAGCCATTTACTTTTTCAAGGCACATTATAATTTCCAGAAATCAACCTTCTCAGCTTATGTGTGAAAACCACAGTAAAATGTTAAAATCTTGTTACATAAGACACCCTAACGTTAATAAAAAAAAAAATATACTGTATATATAAAAAGCTATTTAGTTATTTTTGTCTGTCACACGATTACTCTTGAAACACTGTGGCTAGAACTTTGATCATGGTCTTGTTGCAGCGACCTCCGCGGGGTTTGCTTCTTTCATATGGCAAACTGATTGAGAGGGCGACATGGCACAACGCAAGAGAAGCAGCAATATCTGCTTAACATGAGTCAAATTGAAGAAGACAATTTCATCATAGGGTGAAGAAGAATAACAACTCCAGTATCTACTGTGTGTTGATTTCGAGAGGACTGGAGGTCTATGTGTTTTCTAGTCAGTTTTAAACAGATGGAGGAATTGACAAATAAAAAGCTTCAACTAGCTTAAGAGTTTATACAAATAAATACAGATTTTTTTTGGAAAGGTTCATTGTCTGTAAATTGTTTAGAATTGAGAAATATTGTAAAATAAGGGACCTACTCTTCATCTAAGCTGAAAAGAAAACCTGAAGCATACAGCCAAGACAACACTGGAGTGACTTTAGGACGTCTGTGACTGTCTGTGAGTGGCGCAGCCAAAGCTCAGACTTATGCCCGATAGAACATCTGTGGAGAGACCTGTAGATGACAGCTTACAGACAACTCCTATTCAATCTAATGGAGGTGTTCAGAGCTTGTAGAGACTTACCCAGAAGACATGAAGCTGTAATTGATACCAAGTACTAAATTAAAGGTTCCAATACTTCTATGAATGAGAGATTTCAGAACTTGATTATTTAATACATTTGCAAACCTTTCTGAAAACATGTTTTCACTTGGTTATCATGGATTATTGAGTGTAGGGTTGATAGGCAAAATTGCAAATGTATCTATTTTTAAGACAGAATCTAAAACAAAATAAAGTGTAGGGACAGTGAAGGGGTTTGAACACTTTCTGAATTGACTGAACGTTTAATGTGTACTTGGGATTTCAATGCACTGCACAATAATTTCTTTCATCCAAATACATTTAACAATAAAACAAATGCAGCACTTGCTGTTGCTTACACACCCTTTTTCCTTTAAACCAAAACAACTGTAACATTAGTGGACTTTTAATGCCATTTCTGGGACCCTCTTTCTTTTTTCACTATAGTTACATGTGCATACTATTGACCGGAAAATTTAACAGACTGTGATGAAAACGTGTCCCATTTCAGGCTCTGTGTGTGTGATGAGGCTAATTACTACAGGATTCATATCTGCAATGGACAAACACCATGCCTTCCACAGCAGTGTCACTGCAGAGATGAAGCTTCATTTTTCAACAAGTTCTTGAGTGTTAGTGGAAGCTGCCTTGAAACTATTTGAACATTGGTGGCAACTTATATCCATCACCCTCTGTGAGCAACCTTGGTGTCCAATTTGCTTTTCTTAATATTACAATATCACATACTAGCCAACCCGCGGCGTAACATACGCCGCATAATTATGTATTGATGGGTGAACACTTGCTGAACGACACAGTTGTCCAAATGGGGTGGGTTTGTGGATACCACTGTGAGTGAATGAAAAGATGGACCTCTGGAGAGAGCAACATACAATTGTCCGTGACTGAAAGCGGGATCGTCTGTGACGATGGAGGCCACGCTGGTGAAAGTTACTTCGTTGGTAGGGATAAGTGTCAGTACTTGTTCATTAAGGTGTAGCGAGTCTTCGTTGTTGACGCTTAGTATAGCTTGCGTACTGAGTTGTTCCGGAGTCACAGTTGAGAAACACTTTTTTAATGTCTTTTAAGCACAGGGAAAAACTTTTTTAATATCTTTTAAGCACAGGGAAAAAAATTAACATGTGAAACATCCGTAATGTAATAAGCCACCAAGAAAAGTAACATTGCAACAATGCACGCTACGATCCGATCGCTGTAAACAGAAGTGAAAACAAAATCGAGGCCAGTGCATTCTTTAACTGCCTTGTAGCGCAATGGTAGTGCTGCTGTTTTGCAGTAAGGAGACTGTGGAAGATTTTGGGTTCGCTTCCCGGTTTCTCCCTGTGTGAATAGCGCTTTGAATACTGAAAACACCGGTATATCAATGTAATGAAGTATTATTATTCTTATGCGTCCAGCGCTCTCTCTCTCCCGCACCTGTATGCGTGTGTGTGTCGCTCGCTCTCTCTCGCTCGCTGCACGTGTTCCTGCAGGCATACCAGTAAGTGAATGAAAAGATGGAACTCTGGAGACAGCAACATACAACTGTCCGTGACTGAAAACTGGTTTTGGCAGATACATGCACATCTTTTTGAAAGTTTGGTCCTGTGCCTTATCAATTGTCATCGCAAAGGCAAATCTAACAGGAAATTGTCTTCGTGTTAAAGTAAAAGGCAAATTATCTGTGACAAACAACAGGAAATTGTCTTCCTGTTAAAGTAAAAGGCAAATTATCCGTGACAAACAACTGTTTTACACGCTGCATACCAACCCGCGGCATAGTATACGCCGCATAATCATGTTTTTTAAGCAGAGGGAAAAAATGAACATTTGCAAAATCTGTAACGTCGCTTTCAGTAAGTACAATGCACACGCGTTTAATTTGTCAGCCACTTTTTGCCAGCCGTCTTTTCTGGTTTGGGCTGCTTTTGCAGTGTTACCGCTTGTGCATATTAAATCTTGAAATCCTTCGAGTAATTTTACCGCTTGTGCATATTAAATCTTGAAATCCTTCGAGTAACTAATTAACTAACTAACACCCACCCACCCAGCTTGTGAGAAAAAAATATGCCCGTTCTTTCATCATTTTGTTGCAGCCTATCAAAGACTTGCTGATCATGTTTTCTAGAGTCAATATACAGTGGAACCTCAGTTCACGACCATAAATCGTTCCAAACCTTTGGTCGTAAACCGATTTGGTCGTGAACCGAAGCAATTTCCCCCATAGGATTGTATGTAAATACAATGAATCCATTCCAGACCATACAAACTGTATGTAAATATATTTTTTTAAAGATTTTTAAGCACAAATATAGTTAATCATAACACCATAGAATGCACAGTGTAATTGTAAAAACATTGAATAACACTGACACAAACACCCAGGCTCCCTGCTCAGCTGCATGCACAGGCTCTCTCTCTCTCAGCAGCATGCGAGCCCCCTCCCCCTCTGTCTCTCAGAAGCACTCGAGCCCTCTCTCTCTCTGTAACATTGCAGCAGTTGTATAAACACTTTTTTTTTAAATGAGTTTTAAACACAGGGGAAAAAAACCCAGCCTCCCTGCTCAGCTGCATGCGCGAGCCTCCCCAGCCCCCCTCCCTCTCTCTCTCTCTCTCTCTCTCAGCAGCACGCGAGCCCCCTCTCTCTCAGCAGCACGGGAGCCTCCCCAGCTCCCCTCTCTCTCTGCAGCACGCGAGCCCCCTCCCCCTCTGTCTCTCAGAAGCACACCAGCCCTCTCTCTCTCTCTGTAACATTGCAGCAGTTGTATAAACACTTTTTTTTTAAATGAGTTTTAAGCACATGGGGAAAAAAGGAACATTTGAACAAATCCGAACTTTATTTAAAAGCCAACCAAGATAGTAACATTGCAGGAGTTCACCATTTTTAATCAGGCGACTGACAGTAGTGGAGTCAGGCACAGAGAAGGTCAGCTGCTGAGAAAGCGTCTCGACTGTTGCAGGGCGGTGAAGCAGGTGACACGCTAATGAAAAAGAGGCACAGGGCTTATTGGTTTTTAAAGACTGCTTCCTTCATTGTGTTTTAACCTCTGTTTTAAAGGATTGCGCGGCTCTCTCTGTCGCGCTGCCTGTGTGTGTGCCTCTGTCTCTCTATCGCGCTGCCTGTGTGTGCGCGGCTCTCTCTCTCGGGCTGCCTGTGTGTGCCTCTGTCTCTCTCTGGCGCTGCCTCTGTGTGAACCAAGGTTCCACTGAGGTTGACTAATGAAAAGTTAACGTGGCTCAGAGCTGCATGTGGACTGTGGCACAGACAAACAGAAATGACGGCATGTTTTCTGAGGCGTCGTGTCCGAGTTGGTGGGCGTGGCTCTGCGAGTTGTCGTCGTATCCAATGGTCGTACAGTTGGTGGGCGTGGCTCCTTCCTGCGTGCGCCATGGGTGTCTTACTTGTCGGCGGCTTAGTGAATCCACGCCCCTTCCGGCGTGCTTTCCATGGGTGGCTACTTGTCTTCCGGCTTAGTGAATTATATATATAGATGTTATACTATATAGTATAATATAACCCAGACACAGGGGATGAACCCAGCCACAGGGGATGCACAAACCGGTGTGTTTCTTCATGTCAGTCCCAAGCCGGGATAAATGGGGAGGGTTATGTCAGGAAGGGCATCTGGTGTAAAATTTTGCCAAATCAATATGCGGACAACAATACAAATTTCCAAACCGGATCGGTTGAGCCCCGGGTGAACAACAACTGCCACCAGTACTGTTAGCCAACAGGGTGCTGGCGGCAATTGAGCTACTGTTGGCCAAAGAAGAAGAAGAAGGAGAAGAAGAGGGGGGAGATGTGTCCGGAGGCAGGAGGAGAGGAGGAAGGTAAAGAGAGTGGAACTGAGGGTAGGAACTTTGAATGTTGGCAGTATGACTGGTAAGGAGAGAGAGTTAGCAGATATGATGGAGAGAAGCAAGGTTGATATATTGTGCGTCCAAGAGACTAAATGGAAGGGAAGTAAGGCCAGGTGGATCGGAGGTGGATTCAAATTGTTCTATCATGGTGTGAACAGGAGGAGAAATGGAGTAGGGGTTATTCTGAAGGAACAGTATGTCAAGAGTGTTTTGGAGGTGAAAAGAGTGTCAGACAGAGTAATGATTATGAAGCTGGAAATTGGAGATGTGATGATGAATGTTGTTAGTGCATATGCCCTACAAGTTGGGTGTGCAATGGATGAGAAAGAAGATTTTTGGAGTGAGTTAGATGAAGTGATAAACAGTGTGCCCAAGGGACAGAAAGTGGTGATTGGAGCGGATTTCAATGGACATGTTGGTGAAAGGAACAGAGGAGACGAGGAGGTGATGGGTAGGTATGGTGTCAAGGAGAGGAATGAAGAAGGTCAGAGGATAGTGGATTTTGCCAAAACGATGGACATGGCTGTGGTGAATATGTATTTTAAGAAGAGGGAGGAACATAGGGTTACGTACAAGAGAGGAGGAAGATGCACACGGGCAGATTACATCCTATGCAGAAGAGTCAATCTGAAGGAGATTGAAAACTGCAAAGTGGTAGGAGGGGAAAGTGTAGTTAAGCAACATAGGATGGTGGTCTGTAGGATGACGTTGGAGATCAAGAAGAGGAAGAGAGTGAGGGCAGAGCCAAGGATCAAATGATGCAAGGTGAAGAGAGAGGTGTTGAAGGCTAAAGAAAAGGCGTACGATGAGTTGTATGAGAGGATGGACACTAAGGAGGGAGAAAAGGACCTGTACCGATTGGCTAGACACAGGGACCGAGCTGGGAAAGATGTGAAGAAGGTTAGACATTGTGATCATGTAGTAATACTAGGGAGCAGGTTGAGGAGACCCTGGAGAGGTGGAGATATGCTCTAGAGAGGAGAGGAATGAAGGTCAGTAGGAACAAGACAGAATATATATGTGTAAATGAGAGGAAGGTCAGTGGAATGGTGAGGATGCAAGGAGTAGAGTTGGCGAAGGTGGATGAGTTTAAATAATTGAGATCAACAGTACAGAGTAATGATGATTGTGGAAGACAGGTGAAAAAGAGGGTGCAGGCAGGGTGGAATGGGTGGAGAAGAGTGTCAGGAGTGATTTGTGACAGACAAATATCAGCAAAATTGAAAGGGAAGGTCTACAGGATGGTAGTGAGACCAGCTATGTTATATGGGTTGGAGACGGTGGCACTGACCAGAAAGCAGGAGACAGAGCTGGAGGTGGCAGAGTTAAAGATGCTAAGATTTGCACTGGGTGTAACGAGGATTGATAGGATTAGAAATGAGTACATTAGAGGGTCAGCTCATGTTGGACGGTTGGGAGACAAAGTCAGAGAGGCGAGATTACGTTGGTTTGGACATGTGCAGAGGAGAGATGCTGGGTATATTGTGAGAAGGATGTTAAGGATAGAGCTGCCAGGGAGGAGGAAAAGACGAAGGCCTAAGAGAAGGTTTATGGATGTGGTGAAAGAGGAAATGCAGGTGATGAGTGTAACAGAACAAGATGCAGAGGACAGAAAGATATGAAAGAAGATGATCCGCTGTGGCAACCCCTAACAGGAGCAGCCAAAAGAAGAAGTTTAATATACATATACACTCACCAGCCACTTTATTATGTATACCTGTTCAACTGCTTGATAACACAAATATCTAATCAGCCAATCACATGGCAGCAGATCAATGCATTTACAGTAGGGAGGTAGACATTGTCAAGTCGACCTGCTGAAGTTCAAACCGGGCATCAGAATGGGGAAGAAAGGTGATTTGAGTGACTTTGAACATGGTGTGGCTGTTGGTGCCAGACGGGCTGGTCTGAGTATTTCAGAAACAGCTAATTGACTGGGATTTTCACACACAGCCAGAAGAGTACCTATGAATGCACAGCATGTCAAACCTTGAAGCAGATGGGCTACAGCAGCAGGAGACCACACTGAGTGCCACTCCTGTCAGCTAAGAACAGGTAACTGAGGCTACAATTTGCTTGGGGGTCACCAAAATTGAACAAGATTGGAAAAAAATTGCCTGTTCTGATGAGTCTCGATTTCTGAAGCAACATTAGGATGGTAGCATCAACAACATGAAAGCATGGATCCATGCTGCCTTGGATCAATGGTCCAGGCTGCTGGTGGTGTAGTAATGGTGTGGGGGATATTTTCTTGGCACACTTTTGGCCACCAAGTACCACCTGAGCATTGCCACAGCATACCTGAGTATAGATGCTGACCATGTCTATCCCTTTATGATCATATTATACTCATCTTCTAACGGCTACTTCCAGGAGGATAATACCCCATGTCACAAAGCTCTAATCATTTCAAACTTGTTTCTTGAACATGATAATGAGTTCCCTGCACTCCAATGGCCTCAACAGTCACCAGATCTCAATCCAATAGAGCACCTTTGAGACGTGGCGGAACGAGAGTTTCGCATCATGGATGTGCAGCTGACAAATCTGCAGCAACTACATCAATGTCAATATGGACCAAAATCCTGGACGAATGTTTATAGCACCTTATTGAATCTATACCAAGAAGAATTATGTCAGTAGCCTAATAAAGTGGCTCGTAAGTGTATATTTTATGTTTAAGTGCAATTAATGACAACTGTGGTTTGGCAATATATTTCTTGACACATGCCACCTTTTTTGTCAGTAAGCCCTTCCATCATTTGAAATTTGTATTTCCGAGATTTTGGGCATTTATTTTTTGTTAAGCTCTCTCTCTTTTGTTTTAATCTTTTATTGATTATTAAGTCAGAAATACAAACCGAAAAAGACAATTTTTAGTTGCTTGATTAGTACAGTTCTTTACAAACATACTGAAGTCATCAGTCTTTAATTAGCCTTTTAACTGGTTGGCAACCCTGCTGGGTTGGTTCACGCCTTCCCTCACAACTGCGACACCAAACTGAAGAAGCAGGATTGATAATGGATGGGAGAAAACTTAACTAGATATTAAAATAATATCATTATAAAGATTTTGGATGTTGTAATATTTGACATTGTATACTGTACCCTGACAACTATCAAATATAATTCTAAGCTTTGACATTTCATACTCTGTCCCTCTCTCTTGATCATTAATAATCTCAGATCCTGTTTCTGTGGTTTCTGCTGCTATCAATACCCTCAACATTACTTGCTGTTCTTGTGTAGTTCCTATTTAAGTTTAGGTGACTTATAAACTTTGACTTAGGGTCCAAACACTGGTTCAAGGCCAAGGCTCCCTCCTTTCTAAGTCCTCCTCTGATAGAGACAAATAAAGACAGGAACAAGAGGGAGACTGAAGGATAACAAAAGAGATGGAGAGGGTAGAACCTCGGAGCCAGCCCATCAGACAACCAGGTAATAAGTTGCCTAGGAAGCTGAGAAGAGCATTAAAGTTTGTTTTATGTTGTCTTGCCTTCTTTCCATGCTTTGAATTCTCATTTTTTCACCAATATGTTGTGTGTATTGCTCAAAATAAATACATCCCTTTTTCTGAATATCACAGTATCCTTGGCATTAGCCTGGGTAGCACTTTATTTGTTACAGTTTATTAAACACTCCTGTAAAGCCAGACAAAATTACTATTTTATCTGTAATTTATTGATTGAATTTGGCTAGGTCAGGGACAAGGTCTGAATATCAAAGTATTCACTGTGGAAGTCACAAAATAAAATTGCTACCTTCCAGAGCGAAGGCAGCAATCGCTGCTTTTTTTCCTTAATTCCTTTTCTTTGTATTGTGTGACATACTAATGCCTTAAGTGGCCAAGAATCTGCTTACTTATCTGAGCTTATCATTTTTTGCAAACCAGAGCACACATTGAGTTCTCAAGATGCCAGCCTACTTAAGATTCCAAGGATTAACAAAATAACAGTGGGAGATCAAAAATTTAGTTACAGGGCCCTGAAGCTGTGGAATGATCGTCCTGCTAATATGAGAGACGTCCCTTCAGTCTCAGGTTTTAAATCCGTACTACTTCAGTTTAGAATACCCTGCTTAGAGCTGCTGACTAGCTGTACATACTGCATTTCTGTTTGTTAGTCATTTGTACAGAAAACTGATTATCACAATATTTTTAAACCATTATTAACCCTTGCCTCGCAGTAAGGAGTCCTGGGTTTGCTTCCCAGGTCCTCCTTGCGTGGAGTTTGCATGTTCTCCCCGTGTCTGCATGGGTTTCCTCACAAAGTCCAAAGACATGCAGGTTAGGTGCACTGGCAATCCTAAATTGTCCCTGGTGTGTGCTTGGTGTGTGGGTGTGTGTGTGCCCTGCGGGGGCTGGCACCCTGCCTGGCGTTTGTTTCCTGCTTTGCGCCCTGTGTTGGCTGAGATTGGCTCCAGCAGACCCCCGTGACCCTGTAGTTAGGATATAGCAGGTTGAATAATGGATGGATGGATTACTAACCCTGCTCTTTTCTGTTTCACTACTTGGTACCTGGATGTGGCACTTGGTGCCACTGTTCTACTGCCAGGCTGCTTTCCTGCATATGAAAAAGATATCTTGGAGACACTGGAATCACCAGATGAAGAAATTCTCTCATCAGACTGGATGACCAGCACAGTCTCCACTATAGAAACCTAAGGAGTGGGTTGTCAGTGACTTTATCTTTGACTTTCTTTTGTTCAATTTTAATCTCCACTGTTGTCAAATGGCCATAATTTGACAGTTAATTAATGGATAGACATTATTGGTTTCCTTTTATGTTTAATCAGTTCTAGCTTGTTCTTTTGTGTTTTAACAAGTCTACATTTATATAGTATGTGTGCCAGTTCGGTATTTAATAATTAGCATAATCTGCACTTGTATTTTAACTGAGAATTGTTCACAGTGATCTGCACCAGCATTCAGTGAAGAACGGAAAACTAAAATAAATTGTAATGTACTGGATTTGGTGTTTCTTGCTTTTTTAAGTGCATTCTTTATTTCTCAACTGTCAAGTTTTGCTGCATTGTTTTACATTACATTACACAAATTTATTTAGGAACAGAGATCAAGACCCTTGAGAGATTTACATAAATATTCCAGATCATGCCCAGAAAGAGACACCTACATATGATGTAGCATCAATCAGGCAGAGGAATCTAATCTCTGCTGCTTGGACATCCCGTTATATCCCATCTAATAAGTTAACTGCATTCTGCTAAAAGTTTATCATAGTCGGCAGTGTGTAATTTGATGTGCCTCATAAATAATAGGCAGGCACAACTCCTTCTACATTTACAATGGTGTAACACTGTGGCACTTGCAATCAATCAGTTGCCTGGAAGACATGAAAGGTTAAAATATTAGTGCTACAGCTACCTGACAGAATGGAAAACATTTCTTTGCACCACCGCCCGTGATGGTATGTAATGTGGGGCGCTGGGGTGGCTGTCCCCTCTCCTAAATATTTTTAAAAACTCCACTTTAATCAGGTAATGTGAAATAATCATGAAATGGCCTGGTGTCAGCACATGTCAACATCCATTAAAAATTGTTTCTGACTTGTATTTTAAATTCTGTGTGAATACCTATATTTTGACGTCTGTGACCTGGACACTCCCACATTTATCGGCAGTACATTAGTGTTGTTTTAGGTTTTATTAATTTAATGTGATTGGACAACTGTCGACGTACAAGATCATGTTGACGTGAATGGTTCACAGTTCACCCCTGCCATTAATGTAACTACAGATGAGCGAGCAGGACTTTAGATGGAAATTTTAAGCGGAACTTAAAATCAAAGAAAATTTGGTTATTTCTTTAATGAAACATCCCTTCATAAATCGTGATCGAGGACAAGCTTATACACAGACGTTTTCCTGCTGTTTCAAAGCGTGTTAGTGAAGCGTTGTGTACAATTACAGGGATACAACACCTAAAATATCTTCCTGAAAAATGCAAGCAGCATAAAAGTAGCCACAGTTATCTAGACTAAATTTTGACTAATTTTTATTATTGCTGAACAGCTAGATGAAGCGTATAGGACTGGAATTAGAAGGCACAACAAAGAGGTGTCCAACAATTGACATAACCTGTTCAGAATAATAGACTGAAATTTTGTAGAGCATTCAAATTGGCTTTACGTGGTCATGATGAGAGTGAGAGCTCCGATAAGACTGGGACTTTCCATGGGTTGGTGGATTTTGTTGCCTCTCTCGATGGAGTATTGAAAAAGCACCTTGAGAATGCCTGCCACTGTATTTAAGGGAACTTCAGAAATTGTACAAAACGAACTTTGACCCCCCAGAACACTCTGCGCCATGCATACATTTTCTAACGTAATTTAAAAAAAAAATCACATTTGTTTGGACTGGCATTTGGGTAGCTCTGTTTTCTGTGGATGTTTTTCATATTGTTATTGCTCGTATTTTAATATTTCATTCTATGTTTGATTATTCAGCTCTTTGTAACTTTTGTCTGTGACAGGCACTTTATAAATAATCTTTTACTTACTTACTTAAAAAAACAAGAAGGTGTTTATTTTGCCAAAAGTACAAAAAGCAAACAAAAAAAGTGTAATTTCAATATTGCGAATGGAACTTGTGTAACTTTTCAGAATTTCAAACTTTCAAACATGTTGTTTTAAGCAAGTTGTGGGTTATATTAACTTTGCATTACGAACAATTGATGGCATGTGACGTGATATGAAGAAAATATGTTCAGTTTCTGTTGTGCCTTTGAAAATATGCCTTTTTTTTTTAATTGTTCATCTGCCACCCATTAAGAAGCCTAAATTTCATACTCTTAATCTGTTGGTGTCCTGCAGCCTATCAAACATTAGACATTTACATATTTTTCTACATATTAGGAAGCTTTTCAAAGTACATAAAACCTTTCCCAGAAACACCATGACTCAGAAGAGGCTGAATGCACTGGCTATGTTGTCAATAGAAAAGTGAATGGTGACTGAAATGACTCAAGTTAATCAGAAAGTAACTGAGAAAATTTCAGGCCTGATGAAAAGGAGGGCAATATTTATGTTCAAGTAGTGCTACTGGGCAGTGTGTAAGCAACATAACAGTATGTATGTGTGTGTGTGTGTGTGTGTGTGTGTTTTCTTTTCTTTTCTCCTGAGCTATGAAATGCTTCTTCAGTTTGCCCCCCACCCACCCATAAAAACTGCAACTCCACCCAATTTTTTTCACCATCTGCCACTGCCCACCACTGACCCCACTCCAACAGTTTTCCATGCATTTCACAAACTTACTGGAAGAGATGGCATGAAAATCTTCACATACATCTGGGTAAGCCTGAAACACAAGAGAAAACAGAAAAACTCTGAGGAAGGGATATCTTGACTTCTTGCTCACAGGTCTCTTCCTCCAGCAGTAAGTAAGTAGACTTTTAAAATCAAATCTACAAACATTTTGTATACATTGCAGAGGCCCAGCAAAAAAAAGTTAAGACCTGAAAAAATTCACACAATAGCAACAAAAATCTGAGTATATTAATGAAAAGAAATGAACTAGTATAGCATGCAGACCTAACATGTAGTAGTATGCCTCTGAATTTTATATCGGGTTGACAAATGTGATAAAGAAGATGAGTAAACAAGGTATATAAATCTTAATGGGCATTCTAACACCATATATACAGGCACAGGTATAAATACCCCCCTCCTTTAACCGCCACCTTATCGTGGTGGAGGGGTTTGCGTGTCCCAATGATTCTAGGAGCTCTGTTGTCCGGGGCTTTATGCCCCTGGTAGGGCCACCCAAGGCAAACTGGTCCTAGGTCGCGGGACGAGACAAAACAGCGGTTCAAACCTTCTATGATGAATGAAAACTTTGGACGCCGTTTTCCCTTGCCCGGACGTGGGTCACCGAGGCCCCCCTCTGGAGCCAGGCCTGAAGGTGGGGCTCGATGGCGAGTGTCTGGTGGCCAGGCCTGCACCCATGGGGCTCGGCCGGGCACAGCCCGAAGAGGCAACGTGGGTCCCCCTTCCCATGGGCTCACCACCTATGAGAGGGGTCAAGGAGGTCGGGTGCAGTGTGAGTTGGGTGGTGGGCGAAGGCGGGGACCTTGGCGGTCCGATCCTCGGCTACAGAAGCTGGCTCTTGGGATGTGGAATGTCACCTCTCTGAAGGGGAACGAGCCTGAGCTAGTGCGCGAGGTTGAGAGGTTCCGGCTAGATATAGTCGGACTCACCTCGATGCACAACTTGGACTCTGGAACCAATGTCCTTGAGAGGGGCTGGACTCTCTACCACTCTGGAGTTGCCCCCGGTGAGAGGCGCCGAGCGGGAGCGGGTATACTTATTGCTCCCCGACTTGGAGCCTGTTCATTGGGGTTTACCCTGGTAGACGAGAGGGTAGCCTCACTCCACCTTCGGGTGGGGGGACAGGTCCTAACTGTTGTTTGTGCGTATGTACCGAACAGAAGTTCGGAGTACCCACCCTTTTTGGAGTCCCTGGAGGGGGTGCTAGAGGGCATACCTTCTGGGGACTCCCTCGTTCTGCTGGAAGACTTCAATGCTCACGTGGGCAATGACAATGAGACCTGGAAGGGCATGATTGGGAGGAATGGCCCCCCCGATCTGAACCCGAGCGGTGCTTTGTTATTGGACTTCTGTGCTCGTCACGGATTGTCCATAACGAACACCATGTTCAAGCATAGGGGTGTTCATATGTGCACTTGGCACCAGGACACCCTAGGCCTCAGTTTGATGATCAACTTTGTGGTCGTGTCATCGGACTTGCGGCCACATGTCTTGGACACTCGGGAGAAGAGAGGGGCAGAGCTGTCAACTGATCACCAGCTGGTGGTGAGTTGGCTTCGATAGTGGGGGAGGATGCCGGTCAGGCCTGGTAGGCCCAAACGTGTTGTAAGGGTCTGCTGGGAACGTCTGGCAGAGCCACCTGTCAGAAATAGCTTCAACTCCCACCTCCGGCAGAACTTCGACCACATCCCGAGGGAGGTGGGGGACATTGAGTCCGAATGGGCCATGATCAATGCCTCTATTGTTGAGGCAGCTGACCGGAGCTGTGGCCGTAAGGTGGTCGGTGCCTGTCGTGGCGGCAATTTCCCGAACCCGTTGGTGGACACCGGCGGTGAGGGATGCCATCAAGCTGAAGAAGGAGTCCTACAAGACCCTTTTGTCCTGTGGGACTCTGGAGACAGCTGATAGGTACCGGCAGGCCAAGCGGAATGCGGCTTTGGTGGTTGCTGAGGCAAAAACTCGGGCATGGGAGGAGTTTGGGGAGGCCATGGAGAACGACTTTCGGACGGCTTCGAGGAGATTCTGGTCCACCGTCCGGCGTCTCAGGAGGGGGAAGCAGTGCAGTGTCAACACTGTATATGGTGGTGATGGTGCGCTGCTGACCTCGACTCGGGATGTTGTGGGTCGGTGGGGGGAGTACTTCGAAGACCTCCTCAATCCCACTAACATGCCTTCCAATGAGGAAGCAGAACCTGGGGACTCAGAGGTGGGCTCCCCCATCTCTGGGACTGAGATCACCGAGGTGGTCAAAAAACTCCTTGGTGGCAGGGCCCCGGGGGTGGATGAGATACGCCTCAAGGCTCTGGATGTTGTAGGACTGTCTTGGTTGACACGTCTCTGCAACAAAGCATGGACATCAGGGACAGTGCCTCTGGATTGGCAGACCGGGGTGGTGGTCCCCCTCTTTAAGAAAGGGGACCGGAGGGTGTGTTCCAACTACAGAGGGATCACACTCCTCAGCCTCCCTGGAAAAGTCTATTCGGGGGTCCTGGAGAGGAGGATTCAGGAGGAACAGTGTGGTTTTCGTCCTGGTCACGGAACAGTGGACCAGCTCTACACCCTTAGCAGGGTCCTGGAGGGTGCATGGGAGTTATCCCAACCAGTCTGCATGTGTTTTGTGGACTTGGAAAAGGCATTCGACCGTATCCCTCGGGGAATCCTGTGGGGGTTACTCCGAGAGTATGGGGTACCGGACCCCCTGATAAGGGCTGTTCGGTCCCTGTACGATCGGTGCCAGAGCTTGGTCTGCATTGCCGGCAGTAAGTCGAACCCGTTTCCAGTGAGAGTTGGACTCCGCCAGGGCTGCCCTTTGTCACCAATTCTGTTCATAACTTTTATGGACAGAATTTCTAGGCGCAGCCAGGGCGTTGGTGGACTCAGGATTGGGTCACTGCTTTTTGCAGATGATGTTGTCCTGTTTGCTTCATCAGGCCATGATCTTCAGCTCTCTCTGGATCGATTCGCAGCTGAGTGTGAAGCGGCTGGGATGGGAATCAGCACCTCCAAATCCAAGACCATGGTTCTCAGCCGGAAAAGGGTGGAGTGCCCTCTCAGGGTTGGTAGCGAGATCCTGCCCCAAGTGGAGGAGTTCAAGTATCTCAGGGTCTTGTTCACGAGTGAGGGAAGAATGGAGCGTGATATCGACAGGCGGATCGGTGCAGCATCCGCAGTAATGCGGGCTCTGCATCGGTCTGTCATGGTGATAAAGGAGCTGAGCCGCAAGGCGAAGCTCTCAATTTACCAGTCGATCTATGTTCCTACCCTCACCTATGGTCATGAACTATGGGTAGTGACCGAAAGAACGAGATCGCGAATACAAGCGGCTGAAATGAGTTTCCTCCACAGGGTGTCTGGGCTCTCCCTTAAAGATAGGGTGAGAAGCTCAGTCATCCGGGAGGGGCTCAGAGTAGAGCCGCTGCTCCTCCGCATTGAGAGGAGTCAGATGAAGTGGCTCGGGCATCTGATCAGGATGCCTCCTGGACGCCTCCCTGGTGAGGTGTTCCGGGCACGTCTAACCGGGAGGAGGCCCCGGGGAAGACCCAGGACACGCTGGAGGGACTATGTCTCTCGGCTGGCCTGGGAACACCTTGGGATTCTCCCGGAAGAGCTAGAAGAAGTGACCGGGGAGAGGGAAGTCTGGGCATCTCTGCTCAAGCTGCTGCCCCCGTGACACGACCTCGGATAAGCAGAAGAGGATGGATGGATGCATGGAGGTATAAATACCTGTTTGTGCTTTTGTGTATATATATTTATTGTAGTGAAAGTACAAACAATGCTAAAAGCTGACCCCATATAATTGCGAAGAAAAAAATAAAATAGTTTTCCTAAATGATAAAACAATATCTTTTAAGACACAAGTTCAAAATATAACTGATTCAAAATGGCAATGTCCTGTGTTTTTAAATAATCCCGGTAAGAACGGGTGGGTCCAAGAGGGCAGTCAACAAAAGTGATGTCAGGGGTGCAATGGCTGCCGGTCTCCCACTCTGCAGGGGGAGGAAAAGAGAAGGCATTAGACTGTTTAACTGTCTCACTCACTAACTCACCAACAAACACACTATTAGCCATTTAGTTAAAAAGTTAAAATTTGGCAAGATAGTGCATCTAGGTCAGTAGGTGTCTTCTAAGAAGGAACATTTTGATATATATATATATATCAATATTTAGGGGTAATCCTCCCAGTAAAAAAGTGGACATCACAAAATCTAAAGACTTTGATTTCATTGAAATTTGGTGACATTGTAGAAAAAAAAACAAAATTGGCTGAAATATACTTTTATTTGTTGGTATTTATTAATATTATGCATTCATTATGCTAACAGATGGGCGCCTGGGACCAGAAATTGCCAAATTGGTTTACAGTTTGTTAAAGGAAGAGGAATGGACATACTTAAACCAATCAAAGAGTTTGAGCGAGGACATCCATTATATTCACAGCCAGCCAGTCAAAGGTGTGTAATACCCTAAATCAGGGTGGGCAGATTCAGTCCTAAAGGGCCGCAGTGGCTGCAGGTTTTTGTTCCAACCCAATTGCTTAATAAGAAGCACTTATTGGTCAAGTAACACTTCTGCTTCACTTTAGTTGTCTCTCTCGTTAAAATTTTGAACCCTTATTGCTTATTTTAGTCTTAAACAGCTGTAGTCTTGGTTTTTAATTGCTCCTTATTAGCAACAAGATGCAAATGACAAAAGAAACCAGCATTTATTCATTTAGTTTGTTTCCATTTACACCTGTGTATTTATTGTGCTCTATTTGGTTTATAATATATTCCAAGTTGTTTTGACCTTCCTATACTTTGTCTTTATATCTAGAGTGATTGAAATTATTAATAAAGTAAATATTTAGAGTACCTGTAGCAGTAAGGAAGTGCCTTGTGATCCAAACTGCAAGGTTTATCAGCTGAGGAGGGGAGCTGATCCAATAGTGAACAGTGCTTTAAAGTAAGACATCAGTGGTTGATAAATGGCCAAGAATATACGTAAAAGGCTCAAAAAAGTAACATTGAGGTCTGAGATATATCTAAGACATTGTACATTGTTCATGCCAAAGATAATTAAGTCTGCATAAGTGCTAGGGAGTGGATGAGGGCAGTGTGTCAGACAGATAACCATTTACTTTCACTCTTTGAGTCCCCTCTGTTAAAAGTCAATTAGCCTGCCTAGTAAACTAAAGTCTGAATTAAAATCTTTAATAAACCTCTCTGCATAAAGATAGGGTTGGATGGAATTAAAGCTGCTGACAAGTCTATAAACAGGAGCCTCGCATGAGTCTTGATGAATTCAAGTGTTAATGATGAATTGAAGTGTTAATACAGCATAACAACAATGGTGTCATCTGTCCTAACAACACCTCTCAAAAACAATGACCCATGCTTATCATTTTCAGTATCATGACAGGGACCAGCATGGCACTTGCGGCACGCAGCTGGGGGTGGTACCCAGCCGGGATGCCCAGGAAGACCGGAGGAGGGCCTGCGCCTCCTTCAGACCACGGGGGGGCGTCCGCCCTGGTTGTGTTGGGGGCCACAGGTACAGGGCTGTGAAGCCCAACCCTGTAGGGGCCTGTGGTCACCGCCAGGGGGCGCCCCAATGCCTGGAGAGCCCTGGACCTCAGCACTTCCGTCACACCATGAAGTGCTGGGGGGAAGAGGAGCAGGGACACCCGGAGTGCTTCCGGGGATACAGCCGGCACTTCCGCCACACTGGGGCGTGTCGGTGGAAGATTGCCAGAGCACACCTGGAGCACATCAGGGGGATAATAAAAGGGGCCGCCTCCCTTCATTCAGGGCTGGAGTCGGGTGGAAGAGGATGAGGTCTGGGAGAGGAAAGAGGCGGCCTGAAGAGCGGAAAGGCAGTGTGGAAAGAGGCCTGGACTTTGGGGGTGATTGGTGCTGCGGCACTGAGTTTGTGCACTTTAATCATTAAATAAATGTGTGTTGGACTTTTAAATGATGTCCGTCAGTCTGTGTCCGGGCTGCTTCTCACACACTATAATCCTCATCACAGCAATGGTAACATAGCAGTGTGATTTTCTTCATGGCAATATTCACAGCTTAATATCATCATAATTATGACAATGGATAAAAAAGTCCTTGAGTAATATAGGGACAACTGCACAGTTATTATGCCATCACCATCATTGTAATACCACTAGCAGGTCATTTTATCACAGGCATAGTATGATATTATAAATGACAATATAGTAAGTATTATGTTACTCTAGCAGTGCATCAGTATAAGGCATATGGCACCTCCTTATTTTGGGAACACCATTATGGCATCATTGTCATGCCTCCATAGCAGTGGTGTTACCACCATCATTCTTGCATAAATCAGCAAGATATTGTCATGACATGCCACTGAGGTGGTGGCAAGACTGGAGGGTCACTGCCCACCACCAACATATCTGGGATGAGAGCTAAAAGAAGTGGACAACCTGCTGAGCCTTAGAAGCTGCTACAGCAGTCAACAGGATGGATGAAATTTTAAATTACTGGACATTCCCGAAGTCCTTACAGGACTGCCGTCTCCTGTGTTGACAGGTATTTTCATTTCCCATTATCTCTATCCCTCATGTGTGGGTCTTTTAATAAAACCAACATAATCCAAAATAAATAAAGTAACAGGTCTGAGCGATTATCACTTTGGGGCTCTCAGTTGGGTTAACTACAAAAAGGCTGTTAATGGTTGATATTCACAACTCTATTCCAGATTTTCTAGATCCACTCTCATTTATGTCTCAAATGAAGAAGTCAGGAGATTTGGATAATCTCCTGAGCTGGGCAAAGATTTGGAAAATGCAGATTAATTTAGAAAAGAGCAAAGTACTACATGGAAGCAAAAGAAGTGTTAGTTATAATTACAAGATGAGCGACATTATTCTGAAAAGAATTTAGGGGTTTAGGTTGACAGAATGTTCTCATCATCTAGGCAGTATACAGAAACAATTAAAAATGCATATAAAATGTTAGGTTATATCATAAAAACTGTTGACTAGAAATCAAGGGACATTATGCTCAGACTATGTAATGCACTAGTGAGGAAAACATCTTGTGTGCAGTTCTGAACACAACACTACAAAAAAAAAAGACAGAGCAACACTTGAAGCTGTGCAGACGAGATCAACCAAGTGCATCCCAGGACTCAGAAAATGAAACCTGTTTGCTTTTAAGCAGAAGAGTCTAGCATGGTGACCTAATCCAGGTCTTCAAAATTCTCAAAGGAATCAGTACAGTGGATCGATCCAGCACAATTATTGACTAAATGGTGAATCGCATTCAAAGATATCAGGGGAAATTAAGGAGAAGTGTATTGGAGGCTGAAGCCTGGAAGCACTTTACTCAAAGACTTGTAGGTATCTGGAGCAAACTACCAACTTATGTAGTTTAGGCAGAAACCTCAACAACCTTTAAAAAGTATCTAGATGAGCTATTGGGACAGATTAGCTAAACAAACAAGCCAGATGGACCGAACAGTCCTCTCTCGCTTCTCTAATTTCTGAAGTTCTATGTCAGTGGATATCATTCTCTCTGTGCACTGATTTTGAACACTTGGAACCAAGAGCCATCCTGTGTAAGGAGGACACTGAATAAAATATAACTGGTTTAAATTTGTCTTGATTTTATATCCTACGCAGAGCACAGGTAGTTAAAAACAGATGTTGTTATCTCACAATTCTAGGAGAATAGGTTCAAATCCAAGCCAATCCCTGGATTAGCTGCTGCCTTGCACCAGATGCTGTGGGTTTGGGCTCCAGCTCCCCACATCACAGTTTACTTCCTTGTTATGTTGAAGAGCAAATTAAAGACAAGCATTTTAGTTTCATCCTCCTCCATAAAATCAATGAAAAGTTGCCTTCAAGCATTCCCACCTTTTTTACATTATTGACAGGACATTAGCAAACTGTTGGTGCCAACAAAGGCCAATGACAATCTCCAAGCCTCACCTAATCACTTCTGGGTTTTGTTGAGCAAGGCGCAGAAGAGACTCAGTGTTTATTAGAAAGGCCCAGCAGGGGAAGCAAGAGAGCAGTAAAATGAGAATCCCTCGCTGGAGGATGATCCCAACTCTTTTAAGATTTCCACTGCCATATGTCTGGAAAGGAAGAACAGATGTTTTACTTTTTTGGCCACGGTGAAATGTTTTTATGGAAATGTGCAGTATCTCCATAATGAATAGTGCTATTTTGTGCATTTTGTCTCAGAGCTATTCCTTTCATGAATTTACAAATAAATCAAAGCATAGCACATTTACAGACTCACAGTTGTCTTCTTATGTCTCACAAATGTCAATTTCTAAAGAGCCACAACTCCTCACAGATGTGTATTTGATTTTATGTAGAATTTCATCATAAACCGGCTTCATCAGGCAGCACATTATGTTTTTAATTCTTTGGAAATGTACAAGTATTCTGGAAAGTCATCACAGTCATGTAATTTGACATACACTGCAATTTCTCATCATAAGAGCTCCAGCTCCTGCTTTTCTTCCAGCTTCAGTCAAACCAACTGTAACCCTGAGAGATAAATGAAACCAAGACTAGCTAGAATTCCATAGGACAGCATTGACAGAGAATGTGCTGAGGATCAAGGAAAATGTCCTCAGATGTTACCACAGAAGCTGAAAGCTGAGGTTAAGATGATGTGATAGTTTATCATATATTGCCATTTTAAGGTACAAGGTTTACATGCTTAAAATTTCACTGTGTGGCATTGACTCGACAGATTTCTCTCTGCAAATTTGTTCAAGAACTTAGATATTTTCCAAAACAGTGTTGGGTTGAAGTCAAATTCAGTTTTCTTTATTATGTGATATGGTACCTGATAGCCAAGGAGTTACCATTGGAAAGGGCACTGGCAAAATTTCACAAGGCAGCAGAAGATTTTGAAGATGTCTAGCCAAGGTAAGAAAGACCTACACTGGCAGCAATGTGTGAAGAAGAGACCATTAAGAGGCAGTAGACACCTTGGGAGCACCAGGGAGATAGTGAGAAAAAGAGTGGGGGCCCCGAAGACTCAAGAACTCCAAGCTGGCAAGTGGCAGCATGATGTCCCTAGGTAAGAAATGTGGGATCAAGATGCTGTCTTTGGGAAGAGGGAGAGAAAGAGGGATCATGGCAGTTTAAAAAACAAAAAAGAGGCAGATGCCCTCCAGATTGATGGTTTAAGGCACATGATCCTTAACCTTAGGCGGCTTTCCCTTCCCTGTGTCTTTAAAAATTCCAGCTATGGTGAGAATACAAGAGAGTGCTTTTCATTCGAGTTTCACTTTTAACAAAACATTGTTACATTGTGATGGAACTCCATTTCTTTAAAATGTGGAGAATGAATTTAAACTCATGATATGTAGTCATAGAACAGCCAATAGTTCTTATATAAAAGAGTGAGGATTATGCCCACATCATATTTGTACTATGAAGAGAAGGGAACAGTAGCATCTAAAACAGTACAGTTCTTGATTAATCAATCATTCAGTTATGTCCAGGGCCGGATTTTCCTATAGGCTAACTAGGCTTCAGCCTAGGGCCTCAAGATCAAGAGGGGCCTACATTCAAATTGTTAGCAAAATTAAAATTACACTATTCTAAAAACAGTGAACACTAAAACACTGAACCGAAAATAAGGAGAAATTCTACGCATATGACTAATAAACAAACATAAAAATGTATTGGTTAATGACAGTAATGATGTATTTTATTATCTCTCATGTAATTTACAAACTTAAAAATGGAAGGTGAAAGGGCCTCATAAGTGGAATAGCCTAGGGCATCTTTTCATATAAATCCGGCCCTGGTTATGTCGCACCACCAAATGGATGACTCAGAAGCAAGTGTGATGGATGGACCCTGCTCCCTTGTCTGGCCAGGAAACCATGACAAAGGAAGGTCAGGAAGGAACTGCAATATCCCCCTTCCATTCCAGGGGGTGACTGTGGAAGGACACCATGCGTGGGGAAGCAGCCGGGATGACTGGCAGTCTTTTTCCTGGTCAGGAGGCTAAGAATATGGGACAGTGGGTAACTGGCCATTATGGGCTAAGCATCCCTCTGTATATTGGGCGGCATTATTCCATTTAGTGAGCCCCAGTATGGACGCCCACAGGGCAGAATGGGAGTTGTGGTCCCTTGGGCCTGCACTGTTGGATACTCTAGGGACCGCCAGGGGGAGTTGTTGGGAACTGACAGTACAAGAACCATTGTGATGCTATCAGATCCAGAAGTGCTTCTTTAAGGAAACAGTGAGCACTGGTCACTCATTAAAAGACAGCCCTTCACTTGGCCCAGGAAGGCAAAGTTTGGAGAGGAGGTGGAGGAAAAGAAGGAGAGAAGAGAATCGTGCTGCAGTTGTGTACTGTTAAAAGAAAGGAACCTGTAGAAAGTGTGTAATAAAACTATTTTATTTGTACTGGGACTGTTTGTGTAAGATTGTGTTGAGGGTTTGGGTCCATGAGACATCCCCTACAGGCCATACTAGTGACTAAGAGTCAAAGTGTCTCAAATTCTTCATATAAATTGCCACTATTCTAAAAACTCAGACTCTGCTTTGTGACACTTTCTTTCTCCCAGTTTTTCTTTTGGTGTCCTTCTACACAATTCAGAACCACTCAGTTTTATCAAATTGTTATACTCAGTCTATGAATACTTAATGCTTTCCTAGGCTATTTAGATAGAACTGTCCTATTTATTTTATTATCTCAAAATTAGTTGCCTCATTCTACAATATTTTTAAGTAATTAACATTTCCCACAATATGCAGCATGGTGACACTGTGATAAATATGCTGTCTCACAACTTCAGGGTACTGCTCTAAAATCCACCCGTGGTCACTGTCTGCATGACGTTTGCATGCTCTGCCATGTCGAAGTGTTTCACTCCCACATCCCAAAGACGGACAGTTTAAATTAGTGGAGGGATGCTCTGTCCAGGGTTGGTACCTGCCTTTCAGCTAATGAATCTGGAACTGCCTCCAGCACTGCAACCTTAAATTTGATGAGTGTGGTTCTGTAAATGGATAGTTGGCCAAACTTATGAAAGTAGTGGCAACAGGAAAAGATGTCAAATACAATAAAGATTCTTAGATCTGTGACCCACCCCAATAGGTCTGTTTTCTGGCACATGTGTGTCATGTCAGCTCATTTCAAAGGTTACAATTTAGTAGTGATAAATCATTTACCTACTTGAGAAATCAATGTGTCACACACTGAAGCTAAGCCACTTCCTATTGAAATACCCGTCACATTTATTACCTGGAAGATAAGATAAAAAAAAGCAAGTAAAAATTTAAAATAAGTAAGTTAGGTAAAGTCCATTCTCTGACTATTAAGCACATAAGTGAAATAAAGAAAGCATTGAATAGAAACACTTACTGTAATGGAGAGTGCCACTGCATCTAGTTCTGTTTTTCCAAGATGTCCACAAAACACTGTGCTGATGAAACTTATGAGAAAGATCATCAACTGAGAAGCAAACTGGTAAAAGAGAGGAGATAAAAAAAGCAGAAATCAAAAGAGACATTGCCTAACAGATTGGCTCCCCTATGGTTCTCTCTTTTTCTTCATATTTAAATTGACTGCATTATGTAGGAGGACTGTGTTACTGATATGGATGTGGGCAGCACTGGAGCACCACAAGAAACAGTCCTTGCTCCTTTGCTCTTTACTTTGTACACCTCAAACTATAAATACAACACCAGGCCATGTCACTTGCAGACATTTTCCTGGTACTGTATATCCACACATATTGGGGTGTACTGATAAGGGGTTGAGACACAGTATTAACGTTAGTTAGAGAACTTTGTGTCTTGATGCAGAAATAATTGTCTACAACCTAACATCAGCAAAACCAAGAAACTAGTTATTGAGTTTTTCCGGTCCAGTCACTATTCATAGAGTAAGAGGTGGTGCACTGTTACAAGTATTTTGAGGTCCACATCAATGACAGGCTGGTCT
The DNA here is from genome assembly GCF_900747795.2 of Erpetoichthys calabaricus. Lineage (NCBI taxonomy): Eukaryota > Metazoa > Chordata > Cladistia > Polypteriformes > Polypteridae > Erpetoichthys > Erpetoichthys calabaricus. The sequence goes on along the minus strand of NC_041401.2, from coordinate 62,732,134 downwards.
GGTCTTCTAACAAATAGGAAGTATATAAGAAGGGGCAGAGTAGACTTTTTTCTTACGAGCCTGTGCACTTTAATGTGGGTAGAGACATCCTTTACATGTTCTACAACTCTGTGATGGTCAGTGTGATTGTTACATTGTGGTGTGTTGGGCTGGTATTATCCCTTGAAGATAGTTCTACCAAATCAACAAGCTAAGTAAAAGGGCAGGGTCATTTATGGGACACACTCTTGACCCCCTGGATGTAGTAGGAAAGGAGAGAATGAAGAGTGCCATTATGAACAATGCTGCACATACCGAGTATATTAAGCCAACAAACTATTCAGCAGAAGGGTGTCAAAAACACCACTGGGTCTAAGTAATGCCTCACTGGGACTGTGACTGCCAAGTCAGAAGTATTCTTTCCTTTTAGTCATTCTGGCACGAGTTCAGACCATAGTGTGTGTGTGTTGTTACACGTGTACTTCTGAGAAAAACCTCAAAGACTCATCCCAGGTATCTAATAACCCAAAAGGGTGAGAAGGGGTGCCGCTGCTAACAGGCTTGTTTCTTTTTTCTTCCTTCTTTAGCCTGGAGATGACACCCCCTGAGGGCTACTGACCACGCCCATTCTGCCAGGACAGATATAACGGGAACACGCCTCTGAATGTTGGTGTCTTATTTGGACCCAAACCTCTGAGAAGGATGGAGCTCCCCTGAGCTTTTGAAGAGATTATTGGCTCTAATTTTTTATACAGTCATCCCTCACCTATCGCGGGGGTTACGTTCCAGAGCCCCCCGCAATAGGTGAAAATCCGCGAAGTAGCGACCTATATTTATTTTATTATTTATACATATTTTAAGGCTTTATAAACCCTTCCCACACTCTTATAAACCTTTCTCACTCTCTTGTTAACCTTTCCCACACTCGTATAAACACTTCCAATGCTCTTAAACACTTTCTACATTCTTAAACACCGCAGACCAACACTGCACACTGCACGCAGCGATCAGATGTCGATGTGTCTGCACTCGCTTTGTGAAGGGGGGCAGCTGAACTCACGCTGAGCAGAAATGGACTTTGTGCTGCTTCTGCCAAAATGCCTGCTTGTGCGTTCGGAAGGAGGAGGAGGAGTGGGGGTGTGTGAGGGCTGAACGCACGTTCGCTCAAACCCCCCTCCCCGGAGGCGCAGTATGCTCCTGCCACTTCGCATTGTCAAGGGGGTGGGGAGCTGAATGAACACTAAGGAGAAGTGGACTTTTGTGCTAGCTTTGTGCTGCTTGTCGCTCTGCGTGTCAATAATTTAAAAGCCTGTACAGCACCTATTTTCTTGTCTCACTGTCTTGTCTTAAGTGAAGTTAAAATGTTTTATAAAAGTGAGATGTTACTCATATCCTTAGCCTGACATCCACATATCATATGTGTTAACAAAGTGTGTTTTATAAGTTTACATGTGTTTAAAGCATGTGGGATGGGTATTTTAAGGCTTAAACTATAAAAATGTTTATTTATATGGTCTTTCTATATCGCGGATTTTCTCCTGTTGCTGATGGGTCTGGAACATAACTTCCGCGATAGGCGGGCAATCACTTGTATTTAAAAACCCGCGAAGTCATGAATCCGCGAAAAGTGAATCGCGAAGTAGCGAGGGATTACTGCATTTTTATTTAACCAGGAAGTCCCACTGAGATTAAAATGTCTTTCACAAGAGAGACCTGGCCATGGTAGCAGCCCTACACACTCACAACACGTTAAAGTACAACACATACAATGTAATATACAACACATATTCAATGTAAGAATATATAACGCAACATACAGCATTTACAATGTTCACAATCGGGTAACAACTATACATAAACACACTAACCTGTTAAGACAAACTACATGTCTCCTTCACTACATTCTTTAGGATACCCTTAAATTCATCAGTGCAAATATATCTAATTTTAGATCTTTCTGCAAATTATTCCATGTCCATGGTGCATAATAAGAAAATGCAGTTTTCCTCAAATTAGTCAAAACCTGGGGTACAGTAAAATGCAACAACTTGGAGCAGCATAATCTGTGACTACCCATACTGAGACAGAGTAGCTTACTCAGATATGATGGAAGTTTACCCAAAATTGCTTTATAGATAAAAAAAAAAATATACCAATGTTGTTGTCTGCAAGTGGTCAATGATGTCCAACTCAACCAATCATAAAGTATGCAATGATGAGTAAGAGACTTTGCATTTGTAATAAAACACAGAGATATGGTACACTGAATCAAGGCTCCATAAGACAGAGCAGGGTGCACGCATAAACAATATGTCACCATAATCAATCATAGGCCAAAAAAAAAGTAGCTTCCACTAGTCTAAAATAAATAGTTTCTAAAATAAAAATCAATCGGTTTCCCCAACTAATGTACCTATATGTACATTATTTTATCTGAGCCAAACAGTATATGTTCGGGGAGGCTTAAAGCAGCATATGTACCCAATAAGGATTTAATTAAGTTCCAAAATTTTGAGGAGTTATTTGGGATTTCCATAACTGACTTAAGATAAAACTCCAATTTGGATTTCTGTACCATTAAGGTACACTTATTCCTTAAGGTTATAAAAGTAGCCCAATCAGCATAAGAGTTTGAAAATCTAGCTTGGGCCCTTGATTTATTTCTTAAATGAATTCACTCTAAAAGACTGGGATTAATAAAGTATCTATCTATCTATCTTGGGCCCTTGATTTATTTCTTAAATGAATTCACTCTAAAAGACTGGGATTAATAAAGTATCTATCTATCTATCTATCTATCTATCTATCTATCTATCTATCTATCTATCTATCTATCTATCTATCTATCTATCTATCTATCTATCTATCTATCTATCTATCTATCAGTAAAAGCATAAACAAACATTGTGATTTTAGTTTAACAAAAATGTACTATCAGAAGTAGTCACATAGCATTAAATTCTGAATATACAAGACTCATCTGTAAATCTTCAGTTGTTGACTTGGACCAATTGATCGATGATACAACTCAAAAACACTCGTCAAAAAAGTTGTTAGTTGTCTGGAGTTCAACAAGATGAGAACATTTCCCCGCTGATATGCATTTAATTCATTAACTCCAGGATGGAGTTTGCTAAAGATCACGTGGACAAACCAGAAGGCTATGTTTTGTGGACGGATGAGACCAAAATAGAACTTTTTGGTTTAAATGAAAAGCGTTGTGTTTGGAGAAAGGAAAACACTGCATTCCAGCATAAGAACATTATCCCATCTATGAAACATGGTGGTGGTAGTATCATGGTTTGGGCCTGTTTTGCTGCATCTGGGCCAGGACAGCTTGCCTTCATTGATGGAACAATGAATTCTGAATTATAGTATATTAGAGAATGATAAAGGAAAATGTCAGGACATCTGTCCATGAACTCAATCTCAAGAGAAGGTGGGTCATGCAGCAAGACAACGACCCTAAGCACACAAGTCGTTCTACCAAAGAATGGTTAAAGAAGGATAAAGCTAATATTTTGGAATGGCCAAGTCAAAGTCCTGACCTTAATCCAATCGAAACGTTGTGGAAGGACCTGAAGCGAGCAGTTAATGTGAGGAAACCAACCAACATCCCAGAGTTGAAGCTGTTCTGTACGGAGGAATGGGCTAAAATTCCTCCAAGCCGCTGTGCAGGACTGATTCACAGTTACTGGAAGCGTTTAGTTGCAGTTATTGCTGCAAAGGGGGGTCACACCAGATACTGAAAGCAAAGGTTCACATACTTTTGCCACTCAAAAATATGTAATATTCAATCATTTTCCTCAATAAACAAATAACCAAGTATAATATTTTTGTCTCATTTGTTTAACTGGTTTCTCTTTATCTACTTTTAGGACTTGCGTGAAAATCTGATGATGTTTTAGGTCATATTTATGCAAAAATATAGAAAATTCTAAAGGGTTCACAAACTTTCAAGCACAACTGTATAAGGCATATGAGAATAATGAGCACCCCCTCCTCATTCTACATGTACTAGTCATGGCTAATTGTAGCCAATTACTAATTAAAAATCTTTATAAGGTCTACTTCAGTGTTGCTGCAGAAAAACAATGAAGCAAGCACCAAGAGATGTCAGAATGAATGGTGGAGGGGTGAAAGGAGCACAGAGAGGACAAAAAGATGCAGGGGGTGTCAAAGACGACTGAACATATCAAAAGAGATCATGGCCACCACTGTTGTCCATGTAATAAACTATGGCCTAAGCATGGCTGAGGCCGGGCAAAGCCTCTAGCCCACAACTAAGCCGCACCTCAGTGGCATCCATAATATGAACATTCAGAAATGAAAACAGGTATATAACCAAAATCCTGCGCATTGCATATATATTTTACTGTTTCTGTGCAAACTTGGTAATGGCATCCTGTAACAGATATTTGTACTGTTGAATTCATGGATTCTTGTTTGTGCCATTTCAAGATTGTACCACTTTCCCATTCTGGTGGCAGAGGCCTATTATTTACACCACAACATGGTTACATGTTGAGGGCCAACAACGCTATTAGACTTCGTGACATCCAGAGTGCCATTCTACAAGATGATACCTCCTTTCAGAACATCACCTCTGTCAGTCTCTCCACCACAGATAGAGTGCTGCAAGAATGAGACAGCTCTACAGGGGTCCTTTTTCCAGAAATAATGAGAGGGTGAAGGAGCAAAGGTTCCTGTATGTGCAGGTACAGTAATGTTTTTCCCTTCAATATGTCAATGTAATTTGAGATCATACTTTTCAGTTTTTCTCGATCCCTTTGGTGCAATTCTCACATCAAGAATTTCATTCTCACAACTTTTAAAGCAGTTCTCAAAACAGTTCAGGCATTTCTCATAACACAGACTCACCTGTGCAAAATATACTAAAACAATCAAAACTTTTTTCATATGTGCCAAACATGCAAAGTCAGTCAAACACTTCAGTACTGTGATCAGTGAATAAAAATCTTTCACCACTGTTTTAAGACTTAGACACCAAATGTATTTATACTTTTATCAAAACCTTACTGACTTTGAAAAGAGTAACACAAAAAAAAAAAAATTAGGCCTAATGTATAGTAAAGAATGTTCAAACACAAAAATAAAATGTGAAGGATTTTTTTTGAAACGTTACACAATATTTAATGCTCAAACTTTGAAAAGCAAAATGATACACATGAAACTTTATGCATCAGAAAACAGACAAAGAAAAAACATACAAACTTAGAACATAACTCCAACTATCCATCCATCCATTTTCCAACCTGCTGAATCCGAACACAGGGTCACGGGGGTCTGCTGGAGCCAATCCCAGCCAACACAGGGCACAAGGTAGGAACCAATCCCGGGCAGGGTGCCAACCCACTGCAGTAACTCCAACTACTGTATAGTAAAGTCACACTACATATCTACTCTATATATAAAATCCTAAGCCTAAAAGTGCAATGATTTTGTGTAACGATTTTATGTGACATTTGTATGTCACGCTTTAAATCGTGCTTATTTTAAAACCTACATATATATGTTTGGTATCATTCTTTTCAGAATTTATCAAACTTTAATGTGATGTTGTTAGACTTTCAGATTCTTATTCTGTTTTTAAATTATAAACTAAAAAATATCAAGAGCTCATGTCCTGCAAGATGAGACTTTGTGCCAAAAGATTTAACCACGCCCGGGTCCGGAAATAAAAAACAAAGAGTAGGACAGTTGCTGTACATGGCACGGCAGCACCAGCAATCCAGCAGCTGATCGAGCAAAGAGGAGTTATAAAAAAAACTATTTGTTTCCCATTGTATCACCGTTAAAGAGGGGGTTTCGGAGGAGCGACCTCGTCTCCTTGGGGTGTGTTCAGCCCCCCTCTTCACAATGCAAGTGACAGAGACGTGAAGTGGCTGGCGTGTAGCGCAGGCGGGGGTGGGGGGGTTGGCGAGCGAAGCAAGCAAACCCCCTAGTGTATATATATATAAATGTAAAATTACTATAAAGTGAAAAATATGAAATGCCTTACAGTAAGGGGCATCCTGGCTCTCCTCTCTATTAGGCCACATCATTGTGTCCACATCACACCTGATGTCTTCCCTTCTTAGACACAGAGGGTAAAATCTTTCTGCATGCTGCACCCAGCCTCAACATGGCTCAGGTGTGACAGCCTCACAGCCAACATCCATTGCTTCTAGTTGGAAAATCTTATTATGAGGCTGTCGATCATACACCTTCCACCGCCAAGCGGAGAAGAATTCCTCAGTTGGGTTGAGGAATGGTGAATACTGTGACATGAACACCATTATCATTCCTCACACAGTTCGAGTGGTGAAAACTTACATTGTTCCAAATTACTACATGAAGTGCCATGTTGGTTCTCACAATCACCCTTTCATTTTTGGGAATAAGGGCATTGTAGAGCCCATTTAAAGACTGAAGAAGCCGGTCTGTGTTGCAGGGCCCAATGGCTGCAGCATAGTGAATTACCTCATGTTCAGCAGCATACATTGTGACAAATACAAAATTTTGTGGTGTCTCATCAGCCTCCACCTCAAGGAGGAGGTTAGGAGCATGCACTGATACAGCACATTGCCACACCACTACATGACAATCCCAGATTAGGACTCGAGTGCAGATTAACATCATACCCAGGACAGAGCTATTGCAGGTTAAGGACCTTGCTCAAGGGCCCAACAAAGTACAGTCACTTTTGGTGATTGCCAGTGCAACTCCCTAGCCTCAGAGCCACCACTCCACCCTGAGTATTCTCTGTAAAATCCAAAAAAAGTGTTCCCATTAGAAATATTTGACATAGTGTACCTTAGAAAAAAGGGAAAATATCTCTATATCCTTACCTGTACATACAGATGTCTAAGCCTTCTTACTCTCTCACTGTTTCTCTCAAATGGAACCTTGTACAGCTGTTTTGTAGAAAGAGCATGTCTTTTCAGGATCCTTTCTAAGGTGGAGAGGCTAACAGAAGAAACGTTGTGAAAAACTCCATTGTCCTCCACAACAGCTTGCTGGATCTCTTTTAGCCTAATTACATTGTTTTCTCTCACCATGTCCAAAATTGCCATCTGCTGCCTGCGTGTCAAAAGTAGCCCTCTCCCACCAGAATGGGGCAGTGGTACTATTCTGACAATACAATGGTTATCAGTTTATCAATTGTTATACAGAGGTCACAGATTCTACTATTTACAGTAAGCTTCAGAAATGCAATGCATGGCACCATAGGCTGCACCTGTCGACCAGCTTCAGCCAAACTTAGGTCATGGTTGATAACATGGTCCACAATTGTTGCCCTTATTTCATTAGACACCCTATGGTATCAATTCACTCCTCTTCCTCTACTCCTGCCCCCGACATTTCCTTGTCCTCTGTCTGCTCCTCTCCACACTGCCATACCACGCATTCGGACATCACGATTTCTCACAAAGCCTTGCTCTTGTACATGCATGACACCTTCTTCCTGCTCCATTTTCTGCACTACTAGGGGGCTCCGCCCCCTGCTCGCTTCGCTCGCCAACCCCTGGTGTTGGGAATGAGAAAGAGCGTGATGTATGAATGAGATATAGAATAGTGTGAAGGTGTAGATGATGCAAATAGAAAGCAAACAATAAAGTGTGTGGCACAGTGTAAAGGTTTATTGGAAAATTTCTTTGCACACGCCGTTTAAGTGTAAAAGGTAATTCCAGGTCAGAACTTGTAAGGTCAATGAAGATGGTTATTGTCGTGATCAGAGTCAAGTTTGTCAGAGCTTAGAAAGAGTTGTGTCTCTCCAGGAAGTAATGGAATGACTTGGGTATTTATGTTTTCCACATTAATATTTTTTGGACATAATATAGTGCGTTGTGTTAAAAGGGGCATTTGGTCTAATGAGATTGCTGTTCCAAATCTGTCTGTAACTAAGTCGGCGCAGATAAAGGCTTGAGGAATTGTAATAATATCTGGGTGAAGTCTATCTGTATTGGTGAGTGTACCATCTCCCAGTTGTAATAACCAATTGTTATGATCTGGATGTGGACATCGCATGTTTTGTACTAACTGTATCTTTTGAAAGCAATGCCAATTGTCTGCGTATTTTAAGGTGCACTGAACAATAGCTGAGCGCATGGAATGTGGAACAATAGCTAAGCACTGTCTAAAATCTCCTCGTAATAAAAGTACCTTTCCTCCAAAGGGAAGATTATTATTCATAAACATTTGTAGAAGTTTATGAATGGTGTTGAGTAAGTGAGTGGATGCCATTGTACATTCATCAATAATAACAGTTTTGCAAGACGGATGTCATGTGCAGTGCCACTGTTAATGTTCATAGTGGATATCGATTTGTAGGATCTAATGCAGTTCATAAAGATTTCACTTTCAGGTACATCGTTAGTTAGAAGCTTCTGTAGATATTCAGGATATGAATGTAAAGGAGGCAGTCTAATTTGACCGTTTTGATAACAACGTGTAAATTCATTACTTGTATTGCCAGTTGTTTCTTCAGGGAAGTTAAGTGAATGACAATGATTGCAAATGACATTCATTAATCCCAATGAATTTTCCTGAATAGTGGACTCATTATTGAACGCGTTGTCAGCTAACTGGCGCAATCGTTTAGCAGGTGTCTGCGGACGGTTCCTTTAGAAATGGGGCTTTGGGTGTCACTTCTTATTGATGTTAGTGTGTTTGTGGGTCTGAATCGTCGTTTATGTGAGCGTTTCTGTCGTTGATGTCCGTGACGTGTATGTTTTGCTTGTGCCGTTTGAGAGGCACGTCGTTGTATGTCCAGTATTTGGGACGTATTGTTTTGGAGCTGTAATCGATTTGCCTATGAGGTGTGAGAAGCCCGTTGTAGTTTATGGCGTGCATTGTTTGTATTGAGCCTTGCCCGTTTTTGTATGTCGGTCAGTTGAGCTTTCTCTTTTTGGAGCCTTGCCTGCTTGTTTTCCGGCATTTGAGATGCGCGGTGTAGACGTTTGCGTTTATTTATTTTGTCCCCTCGCTGCCGTTTCTGTATGTCTGAGACGGGAGGTGTTTCGTTTTGAAGACGTGCCTGTTTCGATGCAGTACTGTGAGACGCACGCTGCATGCGTCCACGTTCAGTGTGTCTGTCCATTTGGGTTCGTTTCTGTAACTGTGTTAGTTGAGCTTTGCGTTTTTGGAGCCGAGACATTTTTTCTTCCAGAGTTTCAGAAGCACGTTGGAGCCGACGTGTATTGTTTTTTTTCATGCGGGTTCGTGTGTTTGGTCCCGTTACTCGAGCCGTATCGGTTTGTACCCGTGATCGTGAATTCATGAATTGTTTGTTCTTCAGCGTTAGAAATATGGATAAGTAATAAGGAGAATCGCAGTCACTGTTAATATGGAGCCTTTTCTGCGGTTGAACGGTTAATAGTGCCTCATTGTAATGAGATCCACCTATGCTGCATAGTGTGAATTGTGTTTGGTCCCGTTATCCGAGCCGTATCGTTTTGTACCCGTGATCGTGAATTAATGACTTGTTTGTTCTTGAGCGTGATAAATATGGATAAGTAATAAGGAGGATCGCACTCACTGTTAATATGGAGCCTTTTCTGCGGTTGAACGGTTAATAGTGCCTTATTGTAATGAGATCCACATATGCTGCATAGTGTGAACGTGTTGAGATGACGTATGTTTAATACGGACGGTTCATTTAGAAATGGGGCTTTGTGTGTAGATTAGTGCATATTTGCGTTGTTGATTTGTTTCAGGGTGCACTGTTCCAATGCGATGCAATATTTGTCCACATATGCGAAAGCAGTATGGGCCATTGCCTTTTGGTGGCCTGATATTTACTCCGGTAGATGCAAAAGCAAATGAACTATTGTAGGATCTAATGCAGTTCATAAAGTTTTTACTTTCAGGTACATTGTTAGTTAGAAGCTTCTGTAGATATTCAGGATATGAATGTAAAGGAGGCAGTCTAATCTGACCCTTTTGACAACAACGTGTAAATTCATTACTTGTATTGCCAGTTGTTTCTTCAGGGAAGTTAAGTGAATGACAATGATTGCAAATGACATTCATTAATCCCAATGAATTTTCCTCAATAGTGGACTCATTATTGAACGCGTTGTCAGCTAAGTGGCGCAATCGTTTAGCAGGTGTCTGCGGACGGTTCCTTTAGAAATGGGGCTTTGGGTGTCACTTCTTATTGATGTTAGTGTGTTTGTGGGTCTGAATCGTCGTTGTTGTGAACGTTTCGTGTGCCATGTCCGTAGTCTGTCCCATTTCATCTCTAATGGGCTTGGTGTGGTGGTCACGGCTTCTTTTTTTTGGTGTGGTAGGAGCTTGTTGAATCCTCCTCTTTGTGTGCGTCCCGTTTCGTGTGCAATGGGATTCGTGCGGTGCTGTGTGCTTTGCCGGCGTCTGGGGGGGATGTTGCTTGGAGGGGGTGGTGGGATTGGTGGGGCGCGAGCGTCTTCTTTCTTTTTGTGTGCCAGGGGCTTGTTGAATCCTCCTCTTTGTGTGTGTCCCGTCCGTTGCTTGTGGGGGGTGGGTTGCGGGTTCTTTTTTTTTGTGTGCCAGGGGCTTGTTGAATCATCCTCTTTGTGTGTGTCCCGTCCGCTGCTTGTAGGGGGGGGGGGCGCTTGGAGGTGGGTGTGGGATTTGTGGGGCGCGAGCGGCTTCTTTTTTTTTGTGTGCTAATTTCGTGTGCAATGGCTTTCGTGCGGCGCTGTGTGCGTCGCCTGCGTTTGACTCCTTTTTTCTGTGCTCACTCCTTTTTTCTGTGGTCGCGGCCGCCTCTCGCGGCGCCTCATTTCTTGGGGCGCCTGTGCAGTACGTCTTTTTGCGGCTACGGCCCATGGCCGGATGTCCCTGCGTCCATCCGGTTTAGCATTCTCGGTTAGTAATGTGGATTCACTGGGTGAAACATGATCATCATATATGCTTGTATGTAATTACTGCAGTGCCATGACATGCACCTGTGATACAAGTTTGAGAGCAG